>NC_080383.1:64087321-64255153 GCF_014773155.1 Arachis stenosperma
TCCGTTTTATGCTTTCCTTCTATTTTCGCATGTTTCCTTTTCATCCTTTAAGTCATTCCTGCCTTAGAAGATCTGAAATTACTCAACACACGAATCACGACATCGAATGGCAATAAAAGATAATTAAAATTAATACTTTTAAAGCCTAGAAAACATGTTTTTCACATACATCTCATAATAAGGAAGGGAAGGTAAAACCATGTGATTTACATGAATAATTGAGTGAAGGATTGAATAATTCATTTAAATTCAGCACAAAATATATCATAAAATATGAGTTTATCATGCCCCTAACCCTAATTTCCACACAACACTCCTGCCCCTTTTCCCCTAACCTTCAGCCGCCGAAACCCTACTCCAATTGCTCTCTTCTCAAACCCAATAGCAGAGGCACAAACCCTTCCCCTTTCTCAAATCGGTCACAACAATAATGGGAAAAAGGGACGAAGAAGAAAATGGATCCAAGGGAGAGGGGGCGGAGCTGCGCTCAGAAGAGAAGGTGAGCCACGCCGCTGCCACCGTTCAGCCCGTCACCATCGCGCCATCTGCATCGTCGCCATGAAGAGTAGAACCGAGGAAAAGGATAGTCCGCGAGTGATGGTTGTGGCGGGCTTGGCGGCCGCCGCGCCTTCGTCGCCACCGTGCCCATGCCGCGTTGCTACCGTCGCCTTCACTACATCGCCACCGTCGAGCTCGCGAGCGTGGAGGAAGCACAGCGCCACCAGGTTCGTCGGGTTTTTGCCGTCGAACTTGTCTCTACCGCCGCGACTGATCACACGCTCAGGGAGAGATGATGCGCGAACAGGAGCCGCCACGAGGTTGCCGTCGTCACCGCATGGCTGGGCTCGCTGTTGTGGAGGGTCGCCGCCTTTCCTCCACCATCGCCGAAGGTCCATCACCGGAGCTGCTGGGCTCGCCGTATGTTGCTGTAGTGTCGCTGGAGCTTCAGGCCGCTGTGCTGGCCGCCGGAGACCGCAGCTGAAGCCTCTGGCTTCGTGGGTTCTAATTGTTGTAAGTTGCTCGGCTGTGCGTCGTCGTCGGAACCGGGCCA
The DNA here is from genome assembly GCF_014773155.1 of Arachis stenosperma. NCBI lineage: Eukaryota > Viridiplantae > Streptophyta > Magnoliopsida > Fabales > Fabaceae > Arachis > Arachis stenosperma. The sequence goes on from NC_080383.1 coordinate 64,088,373, forward strand.
GATTTACCGATAACTACTCTCTCCTTTCTCGAATCAGTTCCATTTTTATTTTGCTCCGCTATCCTGATTTGGTTGGTGTCCCTGTTGCCTTGCCAAATGGAACGGTGTTGCCGCAGCTAGGACGGATGCACAGGTCCCTGATTCTATTCTGTTACTCCATCGTTCTGTTTCCTATAGCTACAGTAGGTATTCTGATCTTAATATCATTACCGCTAATATTTTGTTATGGATTATTGAGTGTTCCGTGATATTGACGTGCTAGGGTCGAGTTTTGGAAATCGCATGGTTGGAATAAAATTCGTTTCTGTTGTTGTAAAAGTAAATGGAACTGTGAATGCAGCTGCCACGGAATGCGAGCCGATAGAAAAAGAGTTCATGTGGCGTAGCTAGATTGCGTTTGAGGTAGGGGCGCTTTCCAAAAATTATATTTTATATATTGGAATTATTACATATGGATACTGATGTGAGACAGTGTATTTGGTGATTGTATAAGCCTTATGTGATGTTGATTGTCCTGGATGAATGTAATTATATGTTTGAATGGATTATTATTTGGTTTTGATGAATGGATTATTGTGCGGTCTTGTGAAATGAAATGCTTTTGAAGTTAATTCTTTTAAAGCTTTGAAATCGAGTTTAATCCGTTGGGAATTGATTTGAGTTGAGTTGATTTTATTGATAATGTGGAAAATAGTATATACTCTTGAATTCAGTCTGGTTTGTTTTAAATGATCTGGTTTGATAAATGACTGTTGCTGAACCGTTTCTTTAAAGCTTTAGAATTGAGTTTATTCGGCTGATAACGATTTGATTTTTGAAACGGTTTCCTTGAAATATGGAATTGAGATGACTGTTGGATTTGGCTTGCCTTGAGCTGATTTTAGATTTTGGGCTGTTGGAAAGGTTGTGGAACGGTTTAGTTGGGACCCAAACCGGGCGGCAAAGTCCAAGTTTTAGGGGAGATGCTGTCGGAATTTCTATAAAATCCGAGCCTTTATTAAAATGTTTGTAAAAATGATGAGTTAAATACTTCTACTATTTTATTTGAATTATCAAGAAAAGGATGATTCATACTTTCAAATAAATTATTAAAGAGAAAATTGTGATTTAGTCTTGCTTCTTAAGAAAGGCATTGTATCTCTTTCAGGAGGAAGTTATTTAGATGAGACTTATGTTTTAAAGCTATTTTAAATGTGACAAGGGCAATGCCTTTGAATTTGACTTGAGGGTTTCAATTAGAGGAGTTTCAATGACTTTGAAAGAACCTGAATGTCTATTGACAAGTTTCATTTTGAAATATTTTTAGAAATGTTTTAAGTACTCTTTGAATTTTGAATTCTTGTAAGACCAAAACAATTTTAAACAGTTGAAACGTTCTAGAATTTATCATGGGGGTTGAAGTTGGTTTTGCCTAAGCAAAAGAAACGGCTTTGAAAGAAGTAAATGATTACGTGACTCGGTTTGGCTTAGATCCTATTTTATTACTCAAATCGGAAAGCCAAGGTTTTAATGATTTTAAATGAATTTGACGAAATGAGTTATGTTATTCTCCCCTAAAGACTTGGGACTCTGCCGGGAAACTTTTGGTTATAAAATCCCATTGTTGGATGGGTGATTTTGAATACTTTGAAATAAATCCTTAACTTGCCATGGTTTTGGAAGTTTTGGAAAGAGAATGCCGAGAGTGGCTTTGTTTTAAAAAAGGGAACTCACTTTGAGTAAATTTGGCTTATGAGCCTGAGATGATTTGAGAAATGAGATCTTTAAAGCCAAGGCTGAGCAGAGTTGAAATTTGATTTCAAAGTAAAATGGCTTGAGAAAAGTGATTTATGGCTTAAATGCCGGTTTTATGAATTTGATGATGTTGAATGGTGGAAGTGTTGTTTTGTTATGGGCCAGAATGGCTGTGTATGATATTGATTTATGGCTGATTGCCGAATGAGTTATGGGCCGTATAGCTGACTATGAATTTTGAATTTAAGCCGGATGGCTGAGATGGATTTGATCCATGGCTGGGACTGAATGAATATATGCTTGAGATACCTGGGTAGTAGCAAGGGTTGTGGTTCATCCCACTTGCTCCAGGTCAGAGACTGTGATGCCTGGGTAGTAACGGTAGTAGTGGTGATTCCACTCGCTCCAGGTTGAGCTTTTAAACACCCGCCTGGGTAGTAGCCGCAGTAATGGTTATTCCACTGGCTCTGGGTTGAGCAGGTAGTAGCAATGTGGTTGTAGCTCAAACCTACTTACTCCGCGATGGGTGTTTCTGTCCATGGTTAGCTACCAGGACGTGTCGGGTTAGCTATATAACCGACAAATGATATCATCAGCCACTAGGACAGGCATGCATCATATGCATCTATGTGACATTGTTTGGGTGTGCATATTGTACGTGGTTTGCCTTTGCGATTAACTGCTAATTGTTCTACTTGCTGTAACTGTTTGTTTGTGCTTGAACTTCCTATCCTTGTTTGCTTCTGGGACTCTGTTGGATTGTGGTGATTGGTTGATGGTTGGATTGATTGGGCATAGGGCCGTGGTTGAAATGAGATGGACCGATGGTTGGTTTCGGTTTTGTGTGTTTCCGGTTTGGAAAGATATGGTTCAGTATAGATAAACCTTTTTGAAAGGCTTTTTGAGTTTTTGAGAATTGAACGGTTCCTCTTTTAGAAAAGATTTTCGACTTTACTTTTATTGTAAACCGTTGTTTTTGAAAAGTGGCATAAGACGGTTATTAATCACTGGTACGGTTTATCTTCACGTATCCTATTACAGTAATTCCCAAAAACCTTCTACTGAGAACCCTTTCGAGGATGATGTTCTCACCTCCCTACATTTTTTCCCTTTCAGGATATGGGCGCAGAAGTCACGAAAAGTTTATTTAGTTGTTGTTGAGATGCTTGTATTGCTTTAGATTATTATCTTTTGTACCATCGCCTTTATCCTTATATATTCTGTAAGAAGGGTAGGAATTGTATTGGATAATGTTTGTAATATTATTTATATATATGTATATATATGGATGTACTCTTTATGAGTTTTTGTAAGTTGTATGGTATCCATGGATGTACGTTATCGAATGAAGTATCTTAGGAACGATATTACGGTAAAAAGTTTTAAACATGCTCATATTTTAGTATTAAATAGTATAAGTATCGTCGTAATGTCCAAGCTATCAGAGTCGTGCAGCCGGAAGCATGAGCTTTGGTAGTTAGGGTGTTACACAAATAGTTTATGCAACAGTTAGGCAATCCAAACAAGGCATACCAAATAAACACATAGATGCATATGATGTATGCCTGTCCTATGGCTAATGAGTTTCATCTAGGTAGCTAACCTGACAAGTCCAAGTAGCTAACCATTGGACTGTCCCTCTGTTGTGCATCCCCAAAACTCAAGTAATTTTCAATTATAATCATATAACACACACTGGTTGCTCGCGTCGCGTGCCATGTGATCGCGTATGCAACCAAAGAAAAGCGCATGCCCGCATACGTGTTCTTGGACAATGTCCCACGTCGTGTGTTCCCCACGTACACATGCATAGCAGAAGTTCAAAAAGCTGCTAAGTACAGAATTTTCAGTTTTGTACACCAAACTTTGAGCACGCATAACTTCCTCGTTTTAAAATATTTTTCCTCCGTTCTTCAAACGGCGTAAACATCTCGGACCAAGCTTTCTTTCTGAACAATTTTGATGAAAATTGGAGGTCCGGAGATCATGTTATGCGCCGCCAAAATTGGACAAAATTATGGTTTTCATAAAACTTTACAAACCTCCATTTTCCAAAACTTTCCAGTTCCAACCCTTTTAAAGACCAACCCAACCTTACCAAATCAGCATCAAACATTCCAAATTCATTTTTCCAACCTCCTCATTCATCCCACAACCTACCAATTCTCATTCTTCATCAATCTCAACTCAACAATTCAAATTCAAACCATATTCAATATTTCAATTTCCAACAATACTCAACTTTATCAACCATTATACATACCAATCAATATCACATACAAATTACATACTTCATCAACAAGAGCATCAATCACAACCTCCGAAAATATTGATCACATAATCAATACAATCCATCTCAACCAATCCCCAACATTAACAATTCCATTCCTATCCTAGGGTCACTAACCTAAATTTTCATAATACATTATATTTTAGATACGAGAAATCGAAATCATACCTTGGCTGATTCTCCAATCAACCCGGAACACTTCCAATTCACCTTTTCCTCAAACTTTCAAGACTTCAACGCCTCCCAAATAGATTTTTCAGCACAAATTCCACTCCAATCTTCCAAGACCTTAATTAAGCTCCAAACCATACACACAGATATAAACTCAATACCTAATCACATATACTCAATGAAATCACTATGGGTTGAGGATTCTTATCGTACGTTCCTTAAACAAACCAAATCCCGCTAGTTCACCAAGTTAGATTGACCGTAGAACATCAAATTAATCAAAATCTCAACCTCCAAGTCTTAGAATTTCAAAAATTAAGGGAAGCAAAACTTAAAGTGAGATGGAGAGTTCCTCACCTTATAAAGCATTGGGCTTTGTAGAGCTTGCAGGTCGCGTGGTCACAAATGGTGCGGCGATTGGAGCTCAGAGCGAAAAGTTATGTTGGATTGAAAATTAAACTAAGGGTTTGTTTCTTCTTCCTCCACCCTTCAATATTTCCCAGCGTGTTTAGCTTATGGGAAGGGAAGAAGAGCTGAGCTCTTTTGTTTTAATGAAGCTTGGGTTGGTCCTTGGTCCCAATACAGGTCCGGATTGCCTGGTTCGGCCCGTTCGGTCTAATCTCAGGCCAAAGTCTTTGAAATTAGCGTCAAAAAAATTATTAATTTATTAAACTAAAAAAATTAATTTTCTAATTTTCTAGAATAAATATTAATTTATGAGTTAATTATTTATTAATTATCTGGGTTTTACAGTACTAGTGTGCCACCTTTGGGGGATTACTTTGATGGTGATGTTAATTATGCAATCCATGGTGAATCTCTTGTTGTTAGACGTGCTTTGAATTTACAGGTGAAAAAAAATTGTTTAGAGCAACATCAAAAATTTTTTCACATTAGATGCTTGGTGGGTGGAAACATGTGTAATTTAATTATTGATGGAGGGAGTTGGACAAACATAGCTAGTACACTTATGGTGGAGAAATTGGATTTGACATGTGTTCGACATCCTAAATCATATATGTTGTAGTAGTTGAATGAAAGTGGTGAGATCAAAGTTGATAAGCAGGTGGCAATTGCATTATCTGTTGAAAATTATATTGATGAGGAGTGCTTCGAAAAGAAAAATTATATGTCAATCTTAAAAAGTATATATTTTGTATTGATAGAGTTGTATTTCTTGTCTCTTTGTAAGTGCGAGTATAATTGAGGTTGATGAGAAAAAGGTGAAGGCTATTCGTGAATGGCCAATACCTAAGAATGCTTCTGAGGTAAGAAATTTTCATGGTTTAGCTGGATTTTACAGGAAATTTACAAAAAAAAATTCTACTATTGATGCGCCTCTCACAGAGACTATCAAAAAAGTTGTTGGGTTTAAATGGAAAAAGGAACAAGAAATTGCATTTCATACCCTAAAAGATTGTTTGTGTTTTTTCTCTATTCTTGTTTTACCTAACTTTGATAAAATCTTTGAGATCGAATGTGATGCTTCTGGGATTGGTATAAGGCTGTTTTGATGCAGAAAAAGCGAACCATTATCTTTTTCAGTGAAAAATTGAATTTAGCTTAGTGCAAATATTCAACTTATGACAAAGAATCATATGCTTTGGTTCAAATTTTGGAGGTTTGGCAACACTACCTCTTACCTAAGGATGTATGATTCACACATATCATGATTTTTTGAAGCACCTAAAAGGACAAGGTAAGCTTGATAAAAGACATGCTAAATGGGTGAAATTCATTGAGACTTTTCATATGTGATTGCCTTTAAACAAGGTAAAGAGAATGTAGTTGTTAATGCTTCATCTAGGAGGTATGATTTGATTATTACATTTATTTTTAAGTTGTTCAAATTTGAGATTTTAAAGGATTTGTATGAAACTGATTTTGACTTTTTGCTATTTATGCCTCTTGTAAACATAGTGCATTTAACAAATTTTATAGATATGGAGGTTTTCTGTTTCGTGGAAATAGATTTTGTGTGCCTGCTTGTTCTATTAGGGACTTATTCTGGAATCACTTAATAGGAGTTTGATGGATTATTTTGGTGTGCATAAGACATTCGATGTATTATCTGAACATTTTTACTAGCTACATATGTGTAGAGATGTTGAAAAATTTTGTACAAAGTGTATTGCATGTAAACAAGCTAAATCTAAGTCTTTACCACATGGTTTGTATACTTTTTTACATGTTTCTGTAGGGTTGATATTTTTATAGATTTTATTCTTGGTTTGCCTCGAACAAAGAAAGGTAGAGATAGTATTTTTGTTGTGGTAAACTGGTTTAGTAAAATGATCCATTTCATTGCATGCCATAAAATTGATGATGCAATAAACATTGCTAATCTATTTTTTAGTGAGGTTATGCGCTTGCATTGTGTTCCCAAACTATTAGTTCTTATCGTGACGTAAAATTTTTAGTCATTTTTAGAAAATGTTATGGGATAAATTGGGCATAAAATTATCATCAAGGATCTTATTATGTCCTGTTGTTGGTAAGAATCTGAAAACTAGAAAAAATCGTTTACCTTTTGTTGACTTTTTTTATAATAGAACAATTTACTCTTCTACAGGTTTTTCTCCTTTTAAACTTGTGTATGGTTTTAATCTTTTAATTGTTTTGGACTTATTACCTTTGCTTTTGAGTGATCTTGTTAGCTTGGATGGAGAAGGTAAAGCTAAAAAGGTTAAAGCAATGCACTTGAAAATACGTGAATTGATTAAAAAGAAAAGTAGGTTGACAGCTCAAAGGGTAAATAAAGATCAAAGACAACTTGTCTTTGAACCTGGTGACAGGGTATGGGTTCATTTGAGAAAGGAGAGGGTTCCTACTAAAAAAAATCCAAATTAGACCTAGGAGTGATGGTCCATTTTAGGTGCTCGAAAGGATCAATAAAAATGCTTAGAAGATTGATCTTTCAGGTGAGTATAATATGTCAACTACTTTTAATGTCTTTAACATATCTCCTTTTAATTTAAATGCAGATTCGAGGACGAATCTTTTCAAAAGAGAGGGAATGATACGAGTTCTGTGGAATAAATTGAGAACTATCATATATCAATTGGTCCAATTACAAAAGCAATAATAAAGAGAATAAAAGAAGGTTTTGCAAACATAGCTAAATCATTTGTTCAGAAGATGCATCAAGAATTGGGCAAAATAATGCTTAACGATTATAGAATGCCAAACGTCTTATTATCTAAAAGTTGCATTGAAAATTCTCGTTAGTCAAATTTAAACAAATATGCATCACTTTCTTAATATTTATTTTAAAACTTATTTTATGTTTATGTTTATTTTATTTTGTTTGTTTTAGACCCAATTACGATTTGACTCATTTTTATTTTAGTGAATTTATGAGTTAAGGCTTTTAACTTAAGAAATATAAAAACTTCTAAAATATGTGTGAACAAGAAAGGTAAAGTGATTTCCTTTAACTGTTGCATCAAAAAATCAAATTGAAGTAGAAGATTGAAGTAGAAGAGTTGTTTTTTCATTTTCTGTTTTATCTTGGATTCCATTCATCGTATTCACTCACACACCCAACATTTTTTAAGAGTAATTCTTATCCACTGCCTGATATTGCCAAGATTCAGACCCAGACACTTTATATCTATCTTCTTTTGAATACACCGAATCTTTGTTAAATTTAAACATAATTTCCGAGTCTTCCCCTTTCAGAAATAGCATTTTCCTCAGGATAACTACTCAGGTAGAAATCACCCATGGATAAAATCCTTTCACGATTCACGAGTGGTCATGATGACGGTGACGAATATCAAATATGAAATGCATAAACGGATGAAACGTGCACGGAACACTTTGTCACAAGTAACATCAGTTAATTACTTGATTTAATTTTCAACATTCTATGAATAAGGACCAGAATATTCGAGTTGGTTTCCCCATCCTAGTGAACTACAGAATCAATCAAACAATTAATTCAATGTGCTACGAAAACAAGGCTATCCTGGAACTGTTGTTTCATTAAAGTAACCAGCTTAGTCAAAATCAAAATAATTGGTATTGCCTAACAATCAGCCAAGACAATAATTGCCCAACAGCAGGGGCTAAAAACATGCATTACAAATCAGCAGAGCCACTTACAAGAAGATATCAGTTGGATATATGTGAATTTATATCCATGAAATAAACAAATCGACCTGTACAATACGGAAAGACCCTTGGTCTCAAAGTACTAGTATTTCTTTTACGTTTGTATATTGATCTTATACTTCTGTGTCTCTTCTTTTCACAGTAATTTCAGCCTTCAATCAAGTTGAGATCACAGACCAGAAGTGCATACAGATGCCATAGAATAAATCTTGCCCCCATCATCAGTCTTTTGAGGTCGCTGAGAAGGTCAATATTGAATCCTGTCATAGAAACGGCGGAAAACATTTGATAAGCACAAAAGAATTAATGAGGATTCTAGCATAGTCTACAAGTCGCATGTACTGAAATGCTGAAGTAAAATTTCTGTTGCAAAAACACCATATGCAATGAAATCTGAAAGCCCAATAATCGGACTACACAACAGAAAAACAGTTTTCTCTCTGTTAATATAAGGCATCAGATAATTTTAACTTTGAAGTACGCTACTTATAAACTGGCGCCAGCACAAAATAAAAATTAAATGTTGGTAACTAACCTTCCAACTTCCAAGATGTAAATTACTGCTTGCTAGATTTTGCCCAAAAGAATCCCTTCTTTTTTGTAGGGTGGTTATCTAACATGGATCTAGAACCCTTTGATCCAAGTGAAAAGTGTCGCCTCAGAAATGGTTTCCCAAACGAGCTTCTCCCACTGGAACTAGATTCCATCCTTGGAGCTTTCCCTTTAAGTCCTCTGCCTTTAAAGTGATCATACACAATTGACTCATCATCAATATCACTGTCCACAACCCGATTCCTTGATTTCTTGTTTCTAGCCTTTAAATCCATTTCAGCTTTCAAAGCTTTTTCGGACAGCTTCAAAGTTTGTTTCTCACCAAAAGTACAGACTGGACAACCAGGATCATACTTGTTTACTTCAGGTGTCAAACTCTCCAAACATTCAGCATGATAGACATGTCCGCAGGTAAGAACAGCAACTACAGACAGGTCATTATTTGCAATTATCTTTTGGGTGCTCCAAGAAGACTTCTCAGTTAAAAGCCTCGAGCAAACACCACATGTTTGCAAATCAACTGGTGAAGTTGAAAACTGACTACTGGAATTGAGCAACCTTTCACGATTAAATCCAAAGGACTCGCTGTCAAATGACCATCTTTCTTTGTGGGGAGTCCCCATAAGCTCAGAATAGCCAGGTATAGACCAACCATCTGAAGATCCACCATGTGAGCCCATCCCTGATTCATTGCTCCATGAAGGATGATGCAATGGCCTTTCTTCAGACACAGAAAAGCTGCTTGGTGACTTAAATGCTGGGATTCTGCTATCAGAGACTTGCCGAAACAGTTGGTGTCCTGTTGAATGGCCAGGCCACCTTAATGGAGTTGTACCTGAAGGAGGTATATTACTTTGGGAGGATATAGGAGACGCCGACAATGAAGTTGACAGTAATGATGGTTTTGTGGGAGATGGACATGATACTATTGATGATTCTGCCAAACCCTTCACCTAGAAAATGATCCATAATCAAGGGTTATCTCGGAAAAATACATAAAAAAAATATTTTAAAAAAGGGATAGTTTTGTTATGCAAACGAAGAGGAGGGAGGGAGGGAGTAAACTTCACCGTTATGATCTCACCTGATCCACACTCACATCAATGGAAACATCCCTTGAAATTGATTGATCTGCAAATGAACATGAACACTTATGTTAGATATTATAAAATAACTATCTAGTTGGGACTCCAGGGAATAGTCTAACCAGTGAATAAACTAAGACATCATGACACGCTACTTATTTCTAAGAGTAGGGCCAATTCTTGCATGGGCTGGGGGTGGAGCATACATGGATTGAGGCCACTGTGCCTTTACAGAGGACTACCCTTATAAGTAACTATAGTTGCTGTTCCTTTTCATTCCCTTAGGGTTTGATGGCTTCTAAGCAAGAAACAAATGTGTCTAAAACACTCCCAAGTTTGGAAATTTAATGCAACAGCATCACATATAGCAAGGTATAGCATGGAGAAATGAATGCAAAACACAATCCTAAAGCGTCCAATTTGAGTAGGTCCATGGAGTGAACTTAGTGGAGGTTACCTGAAGTAGAATTTCTGGGTTGTGCAGCAGTTCCTTCGGATACAAAGGATTTTTGGCATCTATTTCTTTGATGAATCTGCAATGGACTTCCATCCTCTGATACGTAAGCTGATCCATTTTTATGCTCTGAACCATCGTTCCTGCTAACCCCATCAGAAAACCAATTGATAGAAGTATCTTCACCAGCCACACGCCCCCGATGATCCCAGCGAAAGCTCCACGTTGGGGAGCACCGAACATTGCGATGCAAAATATCACTGGTTGATCCGCTTTGAATAGTTTTATCTCTTGAAGCAACGCAACAAGCAGCACCCATAGTAGAACAAATTAAATAACCGCCTTTTTATCTTACACAACCACCAACTGCATCCCTGAACACAAGATTACATTAATTTCACCCGCGAATAGCGCAGTTCATTGCAATTATTGCTCATATATGACAGCCAAACGTATAATTCTCAACAATTAATCATTTTCATAGAAAAGTTAGTCTTGCATAATATAATTTCATAGGCAAAAGGTAATAGTTTCTAATTTCTTCATATAATAATTTTGCCCCAAATTCGAAAGCGATCTATCTAAATAGAACACAACAGGAATTAAACACACAGGATTTTGATACAGACATACAGCAGAGTCGAGCCTTGAAGGGGAAAAAAAGAAAAAGAGAGAGACAGAAGCGTATATGTTATTGTGATAAATAAATAATTGTTGAAATCAGTGGGAAGACAAGGAAGAAAAGAGAAAAGGAAGTGAATGAAACGAAGAAAAGGCAACACATCTGCGGAAAGAAATATGTAGAGGTGTGCGGAGAAGTGGAATAGGGATCCGAAATCAGTGATGAGAGAAAGGAATCAAGAGAAGGAGTGAAGAGCTGCAAAGTGTGTGTTGATAGCAATAATAATTAATTGAAATAAGGAAGCAAGTAATTTAGAAATTGTGTTGATAGAAAAGGCGAAGGGATACAAAGGAAGACGTACCTTTAACAAAAGCAGGTGCCACGGGAGCAGCAACTGAAAGTTGAGGCTGTGAGAGAGAGAGAGAGAGAAAGAGAGAGAGAAGAAGAAGAAGAAGCAGTAGAAGAAGGGGGTGATGTGTTGGTGAGACGGCGTTAGTATGAGTCAGTGTGAGTGGGCCAGTGGGGGCACTTGTCATGGTTACGGGGGTTAACTTTGTCATTGTGCTTTCTCCTCCGAATTTATGCCACCTCACCCTCACCCTTACCCTCACCCCTCACCTTTATGCCTTTTACAATTGTTTTTTGTTCTCTCTTCCCCCCCAAAACTCAATTTTCAGCCCTTCATTCTCCACAACTTTTCTTCTATTTTATTTAAAACACAATAACGAAACAATAAAATTTATATGAACACACATGTTTTGTAAATTATTCATGAATTCAGATGTCAATATAAATCTCTCATGTTTATTTTAACAAGATAAAAAAAATCATAAATAAAGATCATAATCACATATATATATTTGGACCTGCTATACATACAAGCAATAAGGCCTTGCAAGTGTTACAAACCCCCAGCCCATAAACATTCCACACGCGCACTAATTATATTGAATGGAGCGTAACATTCACGCGCTCTCACTCAAACGGTTACGCTTCTCTTCGCGTAAATTGCCCCTTAATGGCAGACTCTTCCACTTCTTCCACTTCTCAAAGCCATTCAGAAAAAATGCAACCCTTCCATTTTCGAGCAACATTTGAAACTCAAGATATAAAACTCGTCGCTAACATTCGAAAACTCCATCAACACACCATAAAACTCTCGATCAAGAATCTCCAGAGAAAACAAAGCTATAATACTCAAGGTACGTTACATTACCATTCCTGTATATTTTCCATATTTTGAACTAGGTTTTACTGTTCTTCTACGTTGTTGTACGTTTTACTATTCTTCTTGCTCTACGTCTCATTTTACAATTTATAATGTTCTAGATTTTACTATTATTCTTGCTTCTATGTTACATTGTTCTTCTTCATTCTTGTAGGTGTTACTATTCTTGTTGTTCTAGTTCTTCTGGTAACTGATTTTTTGGGGTATATTCCGTAGTTTGGTGGGTGTATATGGAGTAATTTGTTGGGTGTATATGGCATAAAATGTTGGGTGTATATTTCTGAACTGATATACTGTAATAATCAGCACTTGCTTGTATTTGCTTGTCCATGGGTGTATATTGCTTGACCTTGTAATGTTGCTTGATATTGATGCATGTTTGAGTGATACCTGACTGATATATATAGGTGTATCTGAATCATATCTATGGGTGTATCTGACTGATATATATGGGTGTATCTGAATCATATCTATGGGTGTATCTTACTGTTATCAATGGGTGTATCTGACTCATATATATGGGTGTATCTTACTGATATCTTTGGGTGTATTTTTCATTTCAGAGAAAATGGCAGCGAGAAACCAACCTGAAAAAAATGTAAGAACAAATATATGTCTTACATGAAATCAGTTTTATATAATAGAAATATATCTGACTATAATTTTATTTTTGTTTACAGCAAACCAAAGACCTTAAGTGTGCAACACATCTCTTAAATGATAAATTCAGAAACATGAGTGAGGAGAAGAAAACAATTGTGAGGGATTTGGGATTCGGTGGCTTGATGTACATCCCGCCGCTAAGGGTGCATCACCAAATTGTCAGATAGATTCTAAGGATATTGACACTGATTAATGTAAATGTTATATAGTCCTGTAACAAATTGAACATATGCTGTAAAAATTTTCCAATTATAATCCAGTTTATTGTAAAATTTCTTTCAATAATTAAATTCTCTCTGCTGTATTCAAAATGTATGAATTACAGGTACTATAATATGAAGGAAAACATCAAACCAAATATACACCCATAACCTGCCATTTTTTACACCCAAAGAAAGTTGAATATACACCCAAAAATCTATCCCTCTGATGCTTTATCCCTAAAATCCTGAACTCTAAACACTTAAAACCTAAACCCTAACCCCTAACCCCTAACCCCTAACCCATAAACCCTAAAACCTAAACCATAAACCCTAAAACCCTAAACCCTAATACCTAAAACCCTTAAACCGTTGTAAAAAAAATAGTATTTTATAACATAAAAACAAGATTCTGAAGTATATATATGTATATATATGTAAAATGTGAAATACGAGAAAATTCAGAAATACACCCAAAAGAACACTGCTTTTATACCCAAAAGAATGCATGCTTTCGCTCTTTTGTGTGCTTCTCATCCCTGTCCAGAAGTGGTGATCCAGATAGATTGGAACCATATATGACGGTCTTCATAGAGATCTGCAGAATACACCCAAACACAGACTATAAATACACCCGAAAAAAATTAAATTTACACCTCTGCTGCAAATTTTAAACAAACATTACCTGAAAGCCACTTGTTGTCCACAGGACCAAAATTCAGTAGAAAATCATTTCAATTCCTATCAAATGAGTCTTTAAGCACACCCACGCTTCTCGCACTTCTCTCGTAATGTAATTCCTCATATCCTTTTCAATAAAATTTAACTCGTGATGACTCTCGGCAGCCGCAACAAATGATTGGTAAGTTTTGCTTAGTCTAATACCAGCCTCCTCGTTATTCTCTATTGTACGACGAATGGACATGCTTAGTTCCCTGTGCTGTTTGAGATATTTTAGATTTTCATTTTTCCTCTCTGTTACATATAATCAATTGGTTCTTAATCTCGTTTTCCTTCCTATTTGTACTCCGAACTCTTGTAGAAAATCCTACAGTCTTGGCGTAGTTCCTGTAAACTTTTTCAGCATCTTCAAGGGTGGTAAAGGTCATTCCAACCTTGGGAATAAACTGGTCATCAACAACAGAGAGAGGCTGCAGAATACACTATATCAAAAACTAAAAATACACCCAATCATGTTTGATATAATACACTCGAACCGCAACAATTCAACTAAAATGACAATAAAAGTCATAAACTATAAATATATTTTTAGTAAAAATAAAAACATGATTATAATTTTCACTAAAAAATTACGCTTTACATACACTCCAAGAAGAGCTTTCCTAGGCTTCTAGCAACACACCTATGCTCGATCTCCAAATAGAATCGGAAGCTCTATTATATTTCATCGATCGCTAAATTAATATTATTCTGATGCTAATGATGTTTTCTACTTCTTTTCTTTCCTTCGGAACCATATGTTTTGACTACTTTAGCATCTTTAATAAACATATAGATTACAATTAGAAGTTTATTGCATAATAATTAGTAGATGTAACATTTTTTATCGATAAATGTTCGAATATTTATGGAGTGGAATTTAGGGCTAAAAAATTTAGATATAAAAGTAGAGTAAGTGTAATAGATAATTTTTTGTATAAAAATGTGAAAATTTAGTGAGGCATAAGGTTAGCAGCTAGCCCACTGTCTTAGCTTATGCAGCACTCGGAGTGGGGTGTACGCATTCCATGCTTTTCATTTTTTTTTTTCTTTTACATAATTTATTAATTTTTATGAGTTTTTTTTATGCTGCTTTTCATATTAAACAAGGAGTTTTTTTAGTAGAAAAAGTATCTTCTAAATTTTAAAAAATTAGATAATAAACAAAAATAATAAAAAAAATAGAAGAATCGGTTCACAAATATTATTATGGTCTATCTTATTATTATGACCTCTCGTATAACCTCTGCCCCCGAATCTTCTTACTGTTATTTATTATTATTATTGCTAGATGTCACCTTTATTATTATTTTTGTTATTATTATTACGTTTATTATTATTATTATCATCGTGATTGATATTATTCTTCTTCTTCTTATACGATTTTTTTAATTTAATTTTTCAAAATAATATGACTATGTTTTCTTATTATTATTATTATTATTATTATTATTATTATACAAACTTTTAATTTAATTTTTTAGAAAAATATGATTGGGTCTTTTTACTATTACTACTATTACTACTATTAGTTACTACTACTACTACTATTATTATTATTATTATTATTATTAGATGTCACCCTCATTATTATTTTTGTTATTGCATGAGTCATATTAGATAGTGAATAGTAATTGAGTCTCAATATTTGTATGGGTGTGTGAAATATGGGGCTAATGTTTAGGATTGGAGCTGTCCAATTCACTTGACCAAAAAAAAATTTTAAATTTTATTTTAGAAGATAAAATATAATTTTTTATTATTTATTTTATAGGTAGTATTAAAAAAAAATATGAGAGATAAATTATTTAAAAGTAAGAGATTATACTTTTTTTTTTCAAAAGTGAAAACTCAAAATTTAGAAGATCTAAATTCATTTAATTTTAGGTCAAAATTATTATTTCTAACAAGTTCAGCACACATACAATTTAAGTCATTTATTTAAAATAATTTTACATTATTCTTTAAGAACTAAATTATTCTTTTTTCACCAAAGACATTTCCATTATACAATAAGTATCAATGAATCTGGTATTTATTTAGACAATAAAATATCAACAAAAGTCCTTATTCCTCTCATAATATAATTTCTTTCTTCTAATTTTTTGAATTTCCTTTAATTTAAAATTAATATGCTTTAAAGTAAAAAAATTGGTAAAATAATAAAATGAATAATTGATTACTTTTAAATTAAGATAATAAAACACACATTTTATAAAAGTTATAATAATGATGATTAATTTTTTATTTTATTATTTTATTAATTTTTTCATTTTAGAGGATATAAATTCTTAATTTAAATGTATATGAATAATCTCATATTTAATCTAGTGCATAATATGGTCATCGCAAGTCACAACCTAGAAATGTCATTGCGCGATCAAAACATAATGCACTCTGTATTTCTGTTTACTTATCTTAATTTATTTTCGTTTTCGCTTTTTTTTATGCTAAAATTAAATGAAAAAATCTTAAGATTTTTTATTTTAATAAATAAAATAAATATAATATTTACGAAAATAAATATTTTTTAAAGAATTTATCGATTTAAATTTTTTTGTTATATCTCGTTTGCATGTCATCTCGTTTACACTGTAAACGAGATATGGCCTGTACGCGTTTATATATAGAAGTCGTTTACAGTTGACTTTCAGGCCCCAATTTCACTTTGTCAACATCTTTCTCCCCTCTTTTAACCCTTTCTAACTATACCTTTGACCCAAGCGATGATGGCGCGTAAAATCGGGAATGACGGAGACATAAATAAGCTGAACGAGATGACACATTACGTCAGGGCGGCCGATTTTGAGGTTAGTTTCGTTATGGTTGTTAAATTTAATGATGTTGCCAGGGTAGTCATGAAGATCTGGAACGTTGCTATATGAGTAAGAGTTAGGTCTGTCGGCTTAATTTAGAACTCTATCCGCTTGTGTTAGGTTGGTATGACATAAATATGATTAGTTTGGAACCATGTTATTCCTGTGCTATGTTGTTAGTATTTATAAATTTAATGCTATTATAGTATAACCCTGGTTATATTAATAAATTTTTATGTTTTTATTTTATTAGAAATTTAAGACTTTATTTTGTTGTATTATATTATTTAATTTGTAATAAAAGTAATAATAAAAATAATTAATCTTTAGACTTTTGAGAGATAAATATTATGAAAAGTAAAATTAATTTTTAAAATGTTAAAAAATAATTTATAAGTTATAATTGATTTTATATAATTTAACTATTATTTTCGTTTATCGTTATTCAGAGGCCTCGCCTCCTACTGCCCCGACAAGTGAGCCATACTTTACCTCCATAGGACGCCATTGTCCCGTATCTGGCTGAGGCCGGATTCGGCAACACCGTGTCCCTCAGAGATTTTACTTTTGACAATTTTCTGGTTTTGGCACTGGTGGAGCGATGGCGTCCAGAGACGCACACGTTTCATCTCCCGTGGGGTGATGTCCTTATCACCCTACAGGACGTGGCGTACCACCTAGGCATACGCGCACACGGTAACCCCATCGGGGGTGCCTCCATGACTTTGGTAGGTGGTACCATACGGAAACGTGGGAGTTGGTGGAGCAGCTCCTCGGTGCCAGGCCTCCTGTTGCAGCACAGCAGGCGGAGCAGAGGAAGGAGTCGTTCACCTGAAGCTTGTGTGGCTACGGGATCGTATCCGCTAGATGTCCCAGACAGATAATTCCGAGACCCTCCGACAGTACGCCAGGTGTTATATCATGTTACTGATCGAAGGGTATCTGATGATAGTGAGTTGGCACAGCCAATAGCGCCGGAATCGGGTGAGGTGGAGGCAGCACATGGCGCGGCACAGCCCCTGCAGGTGTCTCCGGCACAAACTCATCCTCATCGCCACCATCAGAAGGCTCACTGTCTCCACTATCTGCCACGTAACCCTCGTCCGACTCCTCCACACCCTCTCTTATGAATTCTGCTTCTAATAAGGCTTGCACTTGCTCTTCCACGACTTGTGTCCTATCATGCCTGCGTTTCTAACGCTTTTGTTGAATAGGTCTGGAATCCGGGTAAACGACGAGCTTATGAGACATCAGGTCGGGGTCTATACCAGGCATGTCGGTGGCTTTCCAAGTAAAGAGGTCGAAATTTCTTCTTAGGAGGTCAATGAGCTTTTCTTTCAGACCTCCTTCCAGGTTAGCCCATATAGCTGTAGTTTTTTCAAGGTGATCTCCAATCTGTACTTCTTTCACTTTTCATCCAGGTTGGGGGCTCACGAGTTCGAACACCTTCAAGCTCGATAGTATTGACTTTCTTTCCCCCAGGCTGCCCTTTAAATTAAAGCTTTTATTATAGCATTTTCGTTCTAACTTTTGATCTTCTTTTATGGTGGCAATTACTTCTGCAGTGAAAAACTTCATAAAAAGATTAGGTGTGGAGACAACTGCTGCAAGTCGGTTTAAGATTGTCCGACCTATTAGGGCGTTATATGCTGAAGTGGCGTCAACCACGATGTAGTCAATGTTTAATGTCTTGGACTTTGTTCCCTTTCCAAAATTAGGGTACCAGGAGATAAACTCAAGAGGTCGGATCGGTGTGTCCCTGGTGCGCGAAATTGTGATCACTACAACTTCGCACAACTAACCAGCAAGTGCACTGGGTCGTCCAAGTAATAAACCTTACGCGAGTAAGGGTCGATCCCACGGAGATTGTTGGTATGAAGCAAGCTATGGTCACCTTGTAAATCTCAGTCAGGCAGACTCAAATGGGTATAGGTAATAAACGCATAAAGCATAAAGATAAAGATAGAGGTACTTATGTAATTCATTGGTAGGAACTTCAGATAAGCGTATGAAGATGCCTTCCCTTCCGTCTCTCTGCTTTCCTACTGTCTTCATCCAATCCTTCTTACTCCTTTCCATGGCAAGCTTGTGTAGGGTTTCACCGTTGTCAGTGGCTACCTCCCATCCTCTCAGTGAAAATGTTCCTATGCTCTGTCACAGCATATGGCTAATCAGCTGTCGGTTCTCGGTCAGGCCGGAATAGAATCCAGTGATTCTTTTGCGTCTGTCACTAACGCCCCGCCTGCTAGGAGTTTGAAGCATGTCACAGTCATTCAATCATTGAATCCTACTCAGAATACCACAGACAAGGTTAGACCTTCCGGATTCTCTTGAATGCCGCCATCAGTTCTCGCCTATACCACGAAGATTCCGGTTAAAGAATCCAAGAGATAAACACTAGAGCCTTGGTTGCTTGTAGAACAGAGTGGTTGTCAGTCACTTTGTTCATAAGTGAGAATGATGATGAGTGTCACGGATCATCACATTCATCAAGTTGAAGAACAAGTGATATCTTGGACAAAGAACAAGCGGAATTGAATAGAAGAACAATAGTAATTGCATTAATACTCGAGGTACAGCAGAGCTCCACACCTTAATCTATGGTGTGTAGAAACTCCACCGTTGAAAATACATAAGAACAAAAGTGATCATTGGTTTCGGCCCCAGAGAGGGAACCAGAAGAACCAAGATAAAAATACAATAGTAAAAGGTCCTATATATAGAGAACTAGTAGCCTAGGGTGTACAGAGATGAGTAAATGACATAAAAATCCACTTCCGGGCCCACTTGGTGTGTGCTTGGGCTGAGCAATGAAGCATTTTCGTGTAGAGACTCTTCTTGGAGTTAAACGCCAGCTTTTATGCCAGTTTGGGCGTTTAACTCCCATTTTGGTGCCAGTTCCGGCGTTTAACGCTGGGATTACTGAAGGTGACTTTGAACGCCGGTTTGGGCCATCAAATCTTGGGCAAAGTATGAACTATTATATATTGCTGGAAAGCCCAGGATGTCTACTTTCCAACGCCGTTGAGAGCGCGCCAATTGGGCTTCTATAGCTCCAGAAAATCCACTTCGAGTGCAGGGAGGTCAGAATCCAACAGCATCTGCAGTCCTTTTCAGTCTCTGGATCAGATTTTTGCTCAGGTCCCTCAATTTCAGCCAGAAAATACCTAAAATCACAGAAAAACACACAAACTCATAGTAAAGTCCAGAAAAGTGAATTTTAACTAAAAACTAATAAAAATATACTAAAAACTAACTAGATCATACTAAAAACATACTAAAAACAATGCCAAAAAGGGTACAAATTATCCGCTCATCACAACACCAAACTTAAATTGTTGCTTGTCCCCAAGCAACTGAAAATCAAATAAGATAAAAAGAAGAGAATATACTATAGACTCCAAATTATCAATGAAACTTGGCTCCAAATTAGATGAGCGGGACTAGTAGCTTTTTGCCTCCGAACAGTTTTGGCATCTCACTTTATCCTTTGAAATTCAGAATGATTGGCTTCTTTAGGAACTCAGAATCCAGATAGTGTTATTGATTCTCCTAGTTAAGTATGATGATTCTTGAACACAGCTACTTATTGAGTCTTGGCCGTGGCCCAAAGCACTCTGTCTTCCAGTATTACCACCGGATACATACATGCCACAGACACATAATTGGGTGAACCTTTTCAGATTGTGACTCAGCTTTGCTAGAGTCCCCAATTAGAGGTGTCCAGGGTTCTTAAGCACACTCTTTTTGCCTTGGATCACAACTTTATTTCTTTCTTTTTCTTTTTCTCCCTTTTTTTTTCGTTTTTCTCCCTTCTTTTTTTTTGTATTCACTGCTTTTTCTTGCTTCAAGAATCATTTTTATGATTTTTCAGATCCTCAGTAACATGTCTCCTTTTTCATCATTCTTTCAAGAGCCAACAATTTTAACATTCATGAACAACAAATTCAAAAGACATATGCACTGTTCAAGCATACATTCAGAAAACAAAAAGTATTGCCACCACATCAAACTAATTAAGCTAGTTTTAAAGATGAATTCGAAATCCTGTACTTCTTGTTCTTTTGTGATAAAAACAGTTTTCATTTAAGAAAGGTGATGGATTCATAGGACATTCATAACTTTAAGGCATAGACACTAAGACACTAATGATCACAAGACACAAACATAGATAAACATAAGCACTAAAATTCGAAAAACAGAAAATAAAGAACAAGGAAATTAAAAAGCGGGTCCACCTTAGTGATGGCGGCTCTTTCTTCCTCTTGAAGATCCTATGGAGTGCTTGAGCTCCTCAATGTCTCTTCCTTGTCTTTGTTGCTCCTCTCTCATGATTCTTTGATCTTCTCTAATTTCATGGAGGATGATGGAGTGTTCTTGATGCTCCACCCTTAGTTGTCCCATGTTGGAACTCAATTCTCCTAGGGAGGTATTTAGTTGCTCCCAATAGTTTTGTGGAGGAAAGTGCATCCCTTGAGGCATCTCAGGGATCTCATGATGAGAGGGGTCTCTTGTGTGCTCCATCCTTTTCTTAGTGATGGGCTTATCCTCATCAATGGGGATGTCTCCTTCTATGTCAACTCCAACTGAATAACAGAGGTGACAAATGAGATGAGGAAAGGCTAACCTTGCTAGGGTAGAGGACTTGTCCGCCACCTTATAGAGTTCTTGGGCTATAACCTCATGAACTTCCACTTCTTCTCCAGTCATGATGCTATGAATCATGATGGCCCAGTCTAGAGTAACTTCGGACCGGTTGCTAGTGGGAATGATTGAGCGTTGGATAAACTCCAACCATCCTCTAGCCACGGGTTTGAGGTCATGCCTTCTCAATTGAACCGGCTTCCCTCTTGAATCTCTCTTCCATTGTGCGCCCTCTTCACATATGACTGTGAGAACTTGGTCCAACCTTTGATCAAAGTTGACCCTTCTAGTGTAAGGGTGTTCATCTCCTTGCATCATGGGCAAATTGAATGCCAACCTTACACTTTCCGGACTAAAATCCAAGTATTTCCCCCGAACCATAGTAAGATAATTCTTTGGGTCCGGGTTCACACTTTGATCATGGTTCTTGGTGATCCATGCATTGGCATAGAACTCTTGAACCATTAAGATTCCGACTTGTTGAATGGGGTTGGTAAGAATTTCCCAACCTCTTCTTCGGATCTCATGTCGGATCTCCGGATATTCACCCTTTTTGAGTGAAAAAGGGACCTCGGGGATCACCTTCTTCAAGGCCACAACTTCATAGAAGTGGTCTTGATGCACCCTTGAGATGAATCTTTCCATCTCCCATGACTCGGAGGTAGAAGCTTTTTGCCTTCCCTTTCCTCTTTCTAGAGGTTTCTCCGGCTTTGGATGCCATAAATGGTTATGGAAAAACGAAAAAGCAACGCTTTTACCACACCAAACTTAAAAGGTTTGCTCGTCCTCGAGCAAAAGAAGAAAGAAGAGAGTAGAAGAAGAAGAAATGAGGAAGAAGGGGGTGGCTTTAGTGTTCGGCCAAAGAGGGGGAGAAGTGGTGTTTAGGTTGTGTGAAAATGAAGGGGTGAAGAAGGGTATATATAGGAGAGGGGGTGGGTAAGGTTCGGTCAAGTGAGGGTGGGTTTGGGTGGGAAAGTGGTTTGAATTTGAATGGTGAGGTAGGTGGGGTTTTATGAAGGATGGATGTGAGTGGTGAAGAGGAAGATGCGATTTGATAGGTGAAGGGTTTTTGGGGAAGAGGAGTTGAGGTGATTGGTGAATGGGTGAAGAAGAGAGAGAGAGTGGTGGGGTTGGTGGGGATCCTGTGGGGACCACAGATCCTGTGGTGTCAAGGAAAAGTCATCCCTGCACCAAATGGCATTCAAAATCACGTTTTGAGCCATTTCTGGCGTTAAACGCCGGGCTGGTGCCCATTCCTGGCGTTTAACGCCAGGTTCTTGCCCTTTTCTGGCGTTTAACGCCAGTCTGGTGCCCCTTTCTGGCGTTAAACGCCCAGAATGGTGCCAGACTGGGCGTTAAACGCCCAACTGCTAGCCTCACTGGCGTTTAAACGCCAGTGGGTTCTTCCTCCAGGGTGTGCTGTTTTTCTTCCTATTTTTCATTCTGTTTTCGCTTTTTCAATTGATTTTGTGACTTCTCATGATCATCAACCTACAAAAAAACATAAAATAACAAAAGAAAATAGATAAAATATAACATTGGGTTGCGTCCCAACAAGCGCTTCTTTAATGTCAGTAGCTTAACAGATGGCTCTCATGGAGCCTCACATTTTCTCAGAGCAATGTTGGAACCTCCCAACACCAAACTTAGAGTTTGAATGTGGGGGTTCAACACCAAACTTAGAGTTTGGTTGTGGCCTCCCAACACCAAACTTAGAGTTTGACTGTGGGGGCTCTGTTTGACTCTGATTTGAGAGAAGCTCTTCATGCTTCCTCTCCATGGTGACAGAGGGATATCCTTGAGCCTTAAACACAAAGGATTCTTCATTCACTTGAATGATCAGTTCACCTCTATCAACATCAATCACAGCCTTTGCTGTGGCTAGGAAGGGTCTACCAAGGATGATGGATTCATCCATGCATTTCCCAGTCTCTAGGACTATGAAATCAGCAGGGATGTAATGGTCTTCAATCTTTTCCAGAACATCCTCTACAAGTCCATGAGCTTGTTTTCTTGAGTTGTCTGCCATCTCTAATGAGATTCTTGCAGCTTGCACCTCAAAGATCCCTAGCTTCTCTATTACAGAGAGAGGCATGAGGTTTACACTTGACCCTAAGTCACACAGAGCCTTCTTGAAGGTCATGGTGCCTATGGTACAAGGTATTGAAAACTTCCCAGGGTCTTGTCTCTTTTGAGGCAGTTTCTGCCTAGACAAGTCATCCAGTTCTTTGGTGAGCAAAGGGGGTTCATTCTCCCAAGTCTCATTTCCAAATAACTTGTCATTTAGCTTCATGATTGCCCCAAGGTATTTAGCAACTTGCTCTTCAGTGACATACTCATCCTCTTCAGAGGAAGAATACTCATCAGAGCTCATGAAAGGCAGAAGTAAGTCCAATGGAATCTCTATGGTCTCATTTTGAGCCTCAGATTCCCATGGTTCCTCATTGGGGAACTCAATGGAGGTCAGTGCACGCCCATTGAGGTCTTCCTCAGTGGCGTTCACTTCCTCTCCTTCCTCTCCAAATTCGGCCATATTGATGGCCTTGCACTCTCCTTTTGGATTTTCTTCTGTGTTGCTTGGGAGAGTACTAGGAGGGAGTTCAGTTACTTTCTTGCTCAGTTGTCCCACTTGTGCCTCCAAATTCCTAATGGAGGACCTTGTTTCAGTCATGAAACTTTGAGTGGTTTTGATCAGATCAGAGACCATGGTTGCTAAGTCAGAGGGGTTCTGCTTAGAATTCTCTGTCTGTTGCTGAGAAGATGATGGAAAAGGCTTGCCATTGCTAAACCTATTTCTTCCACCATTATTGTTGTTGAAACCTTGTTGAGGTCTCTCTTGATTCTTCCATGAGAAATTTGGGTGATTTCTCCATGAAGAATTAAAGGTGTTTCCATAGGGTTCTCCTAGGTAATTCACCTCTTCCATTGAAGGGTTCTCAGGATCATATGCTTCTTCTTCAGATGAAGCATCCTTAGTACTGCTTGGTGCATTTTGCATTCCAGACAGACTTTGAGAGATCAAATTGACTTGTTGAGTCAATATCTTGTTCTGAGCCAATATGGCATTCAGAGCATCAATCTCAAGAACTCCTTTCTTCTGATTAGTCCCATTGTTCACAGGATTCCTTTCAGAAGTGTACATGAATTGGTTATTTGCAACCATTTCAATCAGCTCCTGAGCTTCTGTAGGCGTCTTCTTCAGATGAAGAGATCCTCCAGCAGAGCTATCCAAAGACATCTTGGATAGTTCAGAGAGACCATCATAGAAAATACCTATGATGCTCCATTCAGAAAGCATGTCAGAAGGACATTTTCTGATCAATTGTTTGTATCTTTCCCAAGCTTCATAGAGGGATTCTCCATCCTTTTGTCTGAAGGTTTGGACTTCCACTCTAAGCTTACTCAATTTTTGAGGTGGAAAGAACTTTGCCAAGAAGGCATTGACTAGCTTTTCCCATGAGTCCAGGCTTTCTTTAGGTTGTGAGTCCAACCATGTCCTAGCTCTGTCTCTTACAGCAAAAGGGAATAGCATAAGTCTATAGACCTCAGGGTCTACCCCATTAGTCTTGACAGTGTCACAGATTTGCAAGAATTCAGCTAAAAACTGATGAGGATCTTCCAATGGAAGTCCATGGAACTTGCAATTCTGTTGCATTAGAGAAACTAATTGAGGCTTAAGCTCAAAGTTGTTTGCTCCAATGGCAGGGATAGAGATGCTTCTCCCATAGAAGTCGGGAGTAGGTGCAGTAAAGTCACCCAGCACCTTCCTTGCATTGTTTGCATTATTGTTGTTTTCGGCTGCCATGGGTTCTTCTTCTTTGAAGATTTCTGTTAGGTCCTTTGCAGAGAGTTGTGCCTTAGCTTCTCTTAGCTTTCGCTTTAAGGTCCTTTCAGGTTCAGGGTCAGCTTCAACAAGAATGCCTTTGTCTTTGTTCCTGCTCATATGAAAGAGAAGATAACAAGAAAATGTGGAATCCTCTATGTCACAGTATAGAGATTCCTTGAGGTGTCAGAGGAAAAGAAAAGTAGAAGACAGAAGTAGAAAATTCGAACTTATCAAAGAAGAAGGAGTTCGAATTTTTCATTAAGGAATAGTGTTAGTCCATAAATAGAAGGATGTTAGAAGAAAGGAAGTAATTTTCGAAAACATAGTAAAACATTTTGAAAACATTTTGAAAAACACTAATTGATTTTCGAAAACAAAAGTGGGAAAGAAGTAAAGTGATTTTTGAAAAAGATTTTGAAATTAGAAGTCAAAAAGATTTGATTGAAAACTATTTTGAAAAAGATGTGGTTAAGAAGATATGATTGGTTTTAAAAAAATGTGATTGAGAAAATATGATTTGAAAACAATTTTAAAAAGATTTGATTGTAAAAATTAATGACTTGCCTAACAAGAAAAGATATGATTCAAACATTAAACCTTTCTCAACAGAAAAGGCAACATACTTGAAATGTTCAATCAAATCATTAATTGTTAGCAAGTATCTTTGAAAAAGGAAAAAAATTGATTTTGAAAACATTTGATTGAAAAGATATGATTTGAAAAAGATTTGATTTTGAAAAAATTTGAAAACTTGAAAAAAAAAATTGATTTGAAAACAAAATCTTCCCCCTTGTGCCATCCTGGCGTTAAACGCCCAGAATGGTGCACATTCTGGCATTTAACGCCCAAAACTCTACCCTTTTGGGCGTTAAACGCCCAACCAGGCACCCTGGCTGGCGTTTAAACGCCAGTCTATCCTTCTTCACTGGGCGTTTTGAACGCCCAGCTTTTTCTGTATAATTCCTCTGCAGTGTGTTCTGAATCTTCAATTCTC
Source organism: Arachis stenosperma (assembly GCF_014773155.1). Classification (NCBI taxonomy): domain Eukaryota; kingdom Viridiplantae; phylum Streptophyta; class Magnoliopsida; order Fabales; family Fabaceae; genus Arachis; species Arachis stenosperma. The sequence goes on from NC_080383.1 coordinate 64,114,488, forward strand.
TGTATTATTGACTTGAGAAGACACAAATTAAAAATATTTTTTGGGTTTTTTAATAATCAAAATGCAACTAAAATCAAATAACAATGCATGCAAGACACCAAACTTAGCAGTTTGTATACTACTGACACTAATGAGAATGCATATGAGACACATGAATGAATGCATGCAATTGACACCAAACTTAAGATGAGACTCTAGACTCAAACAAGAAACATAAAATATTTTTGGTTTTTATGATTTTGTAATTTTTTTGTGCTTTTTCGAAAATTATATGGAAAAGAAAATAAAGGTATCAAAATTCTTAATGAGAATTCCAAGAATCATGCAATGTTAGTCTAAAGCTTTAGTCTAAAGGAATTAGACATAGCTAGCTAAGCTTCAGCAGGACATTGCATTCAAGAGCTAAATTGATGATGATCAATCAGCTTTGGTGATGATGAGAACATCACCTTGAAACACTAGAATTCATTCTTAAGAACTCTGAAAAAAATACCTAATCTAAGCAACAAGATGAACCGTCAGTTGTCCATACTCGAACAATCCCCGGCAACGGCGCCAAAAACTTGGTGCGCGAAATTGTGATCACTACAACTTCGCACAACTAACCAGCAAGTGCACTGGGTCGTCCAAGTAATAAACCTTACGCGAGTAAGGGTCGATCCCACGGAGATTGTTGGTATGAAGCAAGCTATGGTCACCTTGTAAATCTCAGTCAGGCAGACTCAAATGGGTATAGGTAATAAACGCATAAAGCATAAAGATAAAGATAGAGGTACTTATGTAATTCATTGGTAGGAACTTCAGATAAGCGTATGAAGATGCCTTCCCTTCCGTCTCTCTGCTTTCCTACTGTCTTCATCCAATCCTTCTTACTCCTTTCCATGGCAAGCTTGTGTAGGGTTTCACCGTTGTCAGTGGCTACCTCCCATCCTCTCAGTGAAAATGTTCCTATGCTCTGTCACAGCATATGGCTAATCAGCTGTCGGTTCTCGGTCAGGCCGGAATAGAATCCAGTGATTCTTTTGCGTCTGTCACTAACGCCCCGCCTGCTAGGAGTTTGAAGCATGTCACAGTCATTCAATCATTGAATCCTACTCAGAATACCACAGACAAGGTTAGACCTTCCGGATTCTCTTGAATGCCGCCATCAGTTCTCGCCTATACCACGAAGATTCCGGTTAAAGAATCCAAGAGATAAACACTAGAGCCTTGGTTGCTTGTAGAACAGAGTGGTTGTCAGTCACTTTGTTCATAAGTGAGAATGATGATGAGTGTCACGGATCATCACATTCATCAAGTTGAAGAACAAGTGATATCTTGGACAAAGAACAAGCGGAATTGAATAGAAGAACAATAGTAATTGCATTAATACTCGAGGTACAGCAGAGCTCCACACCTTAATCTATGGTGTGTAGAAACTCCACCGTTGAAAATACATAAGAACAAAAGTGATCATTGGTTTCGGCCCCAGAGAGGGAACTAGAAGAACCAAGATAAAAATACAATAGTAAAAGGTCCTATATATAGAGAACTAGTAGCCTAGGGTGTACAGAGATGAGTAAATGACATAAAAATCTACTTCCGGGCCCACTTGGTGTGTGCTTGGGCTGAGCAATGAAGCATTTTCGTGTAGAGACTCTTCTTGGAGTTAAACGCCAGCTTTTATGCCAGTTTGGGCGTTTAACTCCCATTTTGGTGCCAGTTCCGGCGTTTAACGCTGGGATTACTGAAGGTGACTTTGAACGCCGGTTTGGGCCATCAAATCTTGGACAAAGTATGGACTATTATATATTTCTGGAAAGCCCAGGATGTCTACTTTCCAACGCCGTTGAGAGCGCGCCAATTGGGCTTCTGTAGCTCCAGAAAATCCACTTCGAGTGCAGGGAGGTCAGAATCCAACAGCATCTGCAGTCCTTTTCAGTCTCTGGATCAGATTTTTGCTCAGGTCCCTCAATTTCAGCCAGAAAATACCTGAAATCACAGAAAAACACACAAACTCATAGTAAAGTCCAGAAAAGTGAATTTTAACTAAAAACTAATAAAAATATACTAAAAACTAACTAGATCATACTAAAAACATACTAAAAACAATGCCAAAAAGGGTACAAATTATCCGCTCATCAGTCCCCCAGTCCGAAGAGGTTATCTGGGTACGCCTTTAGATCCTTCTCTTCTAATCCGAGTTTGTTAAAGGCGGGTTTAAACAATATATCTGCCGAACTACCTTGATCCACTAGGGTTCTATGGAGGTTCGTTGGTGAGGATCATTGTTATCACTACTGGGTCGTCATGTCCAGGCGTTACCCCTTGAGCATCTTTTTTAGTGAACAAGATGGTTGGCAAGTCGTGAGTTCTGTTATCTTTCCCGGCTTCATACACCCCTTTAAGATGTCTTTTTCGTGATGATTTCAAGATTCTTCCTCCAGAAAATCATCCATTTATCACGTGTATGTGTCCTTCTGGAGTTTGAGGTGGATGTTCTTGCTGACCTCCTTCTTCATCTCTCTTTATTTTTCTTTGGTCATCTGACCTATCAACTAAGTACCTGTCTAGCCGACCTTCCCTGGCCAGTTTTTTGTTGACATTCTTTAAGTCATAACACCCATTGGTAGAATGTCCATAAAGCTCATGGTACTTGTAGTATTCCTTCCAACTTCTTGCCTTTTTGTATGTGATTGGGCGAGGAGGTGGAAGCTTCTCAGTGTAACAGATCTCCCTGGATACGTCTACAAGAGAAACTCGGGGTGGTATATAATTATGATACCTTTGAAGTTTTTTCGACTTGTACTCCTCTTTTTTCTTGGCTTCTTTCTCCTTTTTCCAAGGTGGATAGGGAAGGCTAGGCCTTGGAATGGAATCTCTTAATCGTGAATTCTCCTCCACGTTGATATATTTCTCTGCCAGTTCTTGTACTTCGTACAAGGAAGACCAGTGTCGCTTGGATATGAACTGAGAGAACGACCCTTCTTTAAGGTCATTAACTAGTCCCATTATAACTGCTTCAGCAGGTAAGTTTTATATTTCTAAGCATGCTTTGTTGAATCTTTGGTCAAGGTTGTCAGGAATATTTTGCAATGAGTAGCTTCAAAGGCGTCGGTTAGGTATATTCGACTTTTGAAATTGCTAAGATGATGCCTCGGGTTGATTATTCCGTCATAGAGATCCATGTCGGGGGTTTTGAAATTTCTTGATACTCTGTCTCATATGATCTCTTCAATGAATGGATCTTCACCTCCCAAGGAGCTTTATTCCCCATCTGCTCAATTTCTCCGTCTTCAAAAGCCAGCTTCCAATCTTAAGAGTTTCTCTTCTAACTCTTTTCGTCATCGTACCTCCCTTCGCAGTTTCTATTCTACTTTCCGTTGTTGTTTAGCTTCTAACTCAAGTTGTTCCAGTTATTCACGGTGTATGTCTATGGACTAAACCCAGTATCTCCGTTGGATGGGGAGGTTCTTTGTCCTCTGGTAGATGGACCTCTGATTGGATCCACCTTGGTTGGGGGTTTCCCGAAGTCCCTTTTTCGTGGAGAATGGCGTCCTTTCCCGAGGAGGAGGTATTGCAAGTGTGAGATCATCGCGGTAGGGTTCTGGTTCTAATTTAGATACCGTGTGATCGTCTTTGTATTGATCATTTGCTATTATCAAAGGTTGAATTCCAGGTCTCCGGCAATGGCACCAATGTTCCAGGGGTTATCTGAAATGTCGATTTGGGCCTGAACGTGAGGCCTAGAGTCCTTCTGAGATAGCTTCCGACTTGTTCTTGCACCGAGGTGCCGCCGTCCGAGTTTCTCATGAGGAGATAGGGGTGGTACCTGCAAGAGACTCCGATATTTAAGTTAGTAAGGGTTTTAAGTAGGGTTTTAGTAGAATAGAACGTGTGTATACTTGAGGAGGTAGGTGTTAGTGTACTTATAGTAGAGTTTGATGACCAACTTTTTTGGAGTAGTTCCACCTTTAATTGATGGATAGAGATAGTAGGAGAGATAGAGATAGTATGAAAGATTCGGGGAGGCAGTTACTTATTTGGATAAGTAACGCTGGTCCTTGTCGCCGTGTCTGACCTCTTTAAAGAGGTCGGATAAATAAATGGTAGAGACCACTCTTTTTGAATGGACATTTTTCGTCCTTGTTAAATCTGGCTCTATATTTTGGGGTAAGGTATGAACAGAGACCAACAGAATAATTAAACTATTATTTTTTAAAAAAATAAATTTTTATTTTATTTAATACATCGTGTTAAGAGTTTGCCATATTTTATAATATCTAAAGTTAACTGACATTTTATGAATAAATAATTATCTCTCAATAATTTGTATATTAGTGTTTGTATATTATATATTTTTGTATTATTTAAAATTTTTACTTCAATATATCATAAAAATAGTGAAAGCCAATCTCTTACAAGATATAGTTAGTTTAGACAATATAATACGCTAAAGCTAATAAAAAGTTAGAGTAAAACATTCATAAAATTAAATAAATTTAATTAAAAATAATAAAAAAAACTACAACTAGAAAAATAAGTTCTGTTTCAAATATAAAACTTGTGCACATCAAATTGGTGATAAAATTTAGCCGCATATAGATTAAAAAATTAGGAAAATTAACATAATTTATGATACAGAATAGACAAAAATATTAAATTATGCAACCTTAAAATAAAAAATTAATATGAAAATAGTATTTTTTTAATTCTGTCTATTAAATTTATCTAAATAAGTAAAGAAATATTTGTTTTTATTTTTTTTCAATAATATATCATTATTTGCTACTATTCAAATCATCATCATCAACATTAACAACTATTACTATTATTATTTTGACTCCATTTAATAATATATAAAACCCACTTTTTTTTTCTCGATAACTAACATTAATGATAAAAAACAATTATAATTACTTAATTAGAAAGAATCATGGGATATAATTAAAAAGATAATGAGTATACAATCAATTAAAGAGAAGTGGATTAATAGAAAGAATAACTGTGTGATGTAATTTAAATATGTTGAGATTAATCAGTAAAAAATCAATCATTTATAATGATCAGATTCAATACATTATTGTATTAAAAAATTTAATCATAATATATAAACTCAAAATATAATAAATGAGATATTTTATTTAAAAAAATCAATTATAAAAGTAGTCAAGATATATAATAGATACTAATATTGGATATAGAAAATTTAATAGGTAAAACTGAGAAAAAAAACTTGACAGGATGTGATACATTTTGGTGCAAATTTTGGAATGAGTTCAGATGAGTAGAAATTAAAACTCACGAATATCAACAAGTGCATCGAATCGCATAAGTAATATCATAGTAAGTGGATATCATTTTCACGAGAATTAAAGAATTGAACAAGTAACTATTAAATTAAAAGTCTAATTAGATTAATTACACCTGATTGATGATCGAAGAGGACAAGAGAAAATCTTGGAATCTTGCTGAGAATATTGAGAATGTTGGATATTTGGATGTCACGGACAGTGAGCTTGAATAATAAATTGAGAGAAGACAGTGATGATAAAAGTCAAAGATTTTGGAGATATTTATGCTCTTAGGTTAACCAATCTTATTTACTTATCTTGAAGTTCGCAAAGATCTTTCACGACAAAACCTTTAGAAACTGATTTCCAATTTCTTGGCTCTTCAGTTTCTCAAGCATTAATTAGGCGTCACTTTAATTAATCAAGAGATAAAGCACAAAAACTGATTTTAGATTCAAAGAAGATTTAAAAATAATTCTTAGGTCGAATTATATGTCACGTATTCAATCTAGTCCTATCCAGTTAAATCTTAAAAGAAAACATGATTTTCAAAAGTTGTAACGCGAATTATATGTCACTTATTCAAACTTAGAGTGATTAGAAATTATGTATGTGTCGCACACTAATTGAACCACTATTCCTAGCCAAATTCAAATAGTCATGTGAAAGAGTTTTCAAGTTATGATTCAAATATCAAAATTTTCAATTATAATAAAAGAATTCAAAAAGAGATTAGAATACCTTTCAATACCACTAATCTGAATGAAGAGAGAATAACTCAATCATGAAATAGATCAATGCAAGACTTCAAAATGAAATACACTTCGATTAACTATCCATAGAAAACATAAACAGGAATCTTAACCTTTTGACAGAAAATTAGTTACCAATGAGAAAGTAAGAAAAACAAGAACAAGAAAAGTAGTCCATGGACTTGATGATCTCCCCTGTGAGCTATGCTCACTTATTTATAGCCTAAATTCCAAAATTCAAATTCAAAACTAAAGTAATTTTATCTTTAGGAGAGATAAAATAACTGTTTATCTTTCGAAGAGAAAGATAAGCTGTTTTAATTCAAATTTAAAAATGATAATTCAAATCAAATCCTAACAACCAAATCTCTTATATATATGCTTCTAGAGAGAATTATTAACTAATATTCAAGATCTTCAACTCTTCTGAATGTGATTGAGAGTTTTGTTGATATGGATAATTAAGCTTGGCCTTAATTGTTGCATCTTGAGAATTGGAACACGTCGGGCTTGCATTTTAAGTTGTCTGGAGTGCTGTTTTTTCGTGTCCAAAAGATGATGGCAGTACATGGTTGAAACTAAACGTCCTTTATAAACATATGCATATCATCTTGAAGTTCTGGACATTAGCTCTTTTTAACATAATTGAAACTACCTCATTTGGACCTCTATGACTCAAGTTATGACCGTTGGAGTGTGAAGAGGTCAGGGCTGGTGGACATGTACATTGGGCGTATGTGTTTTGGGCTCCAATTTCCTTTCCTTTGGGCACTCTTTTGTTACTTAGGCTATGCTTCTTGGGCCACGCTTCTTGGGCCATGCTTCTATTTTCTTTGTGCTTTCTTTGTGAGAAAGCGTTGATTCTTGCTACTTTTTAAACTCAAAATTCTTGAAAATATAAAACCATTATCTCAACTCCAAATATTTGATTATTTATTAGATTCTATTAGAAATCATATGAAATTTAATTAGAAACCTAAGAAAATAAATAAAAAATCCTAAAAATTGCTTAAGTTGATATGTCATCACAATTTTAAACTTAAAACTTTGCTTGTCCTCAAGCAAAAAAAAAAAAAAAGATAAATGGAGTTTAGTTTAATAAAAAAGATTTGAAACTCTCTTAAGATTGAAAACAAAAGTGGATTGTTTATGTTAATTATTTGTAGTTGCACTTGACTTCTCTTATCCTTCATGAATCTTGCATACTTAGGGTTTATGAGTTTTCTTTTGAATTTGTATTACGTGAAGGCACTTACTTTTTATTTAAATTAGAGAAAAGATCTTCGCAGTTTTTTACTCTAAGGGTTCTGTCACAAGGCCACTTTTAGTGGATTTTTCTTGGCACAATCACCCCAGAAGTGTAAGATCCCGGATTTTTAAAAATTAAATGATAAGTTATTTATGTTTTATTATGTTTATAAAAAATGATATTTTTTTGAGATTTTTACAATTTCTTATTTATAATTTAAAGTTTTAGTAATTGAAAAATAATGAGAATTTTATATGTTTCAATTTGAATATTGAGATTTCGAACTTTGTTTTATGAATGACAATGAAAAATATTTAGAACGTAAACTCGAGTACTTATCTCAAAAGATTTGGCCCAAAGTTAGGCCAAATAGATAAAAACCCACAACAAGCCTTCATTGGGCCCAAGCCCACATATTTAAACCCACACATAATTCAAACTTAGCCTCATTTTCTCCATTTATTGAGAGAGACGAGCTGAAAGAAGAAAGAGAACAGAGGAAAACATAAACCTTTGGTCACTATTCACCAACTTTTTCAATTACTCATAACTTTCAATCTGGAGCTCCGATTGACGAGTCTTTTGTAGCCACACATCGCTCTCCTTATTCTCTTCAATTCTATCTAACTGTTGTAGTGAGTAAGTCCAAAACCCCTACTCTATTTTTAAATTTCCCACTAAATTTGTGTTTTTGGTATATGTTAGTTGAAATATTGTAATTTTAGTTCCTTAGGGGTGCTCTAGCATGGATTCCCGGTGAATTCCATTTCAATTTTGAGTGGGTTAACGTAAAAACACCTAATCCATTTATTATCCCCAATTTTAAGTAAGAACCCTAGTATGAACGTTGGAATAATTATTGTGATTAGATTATATAGAGTAGCTTGGGTGATTGGTTTGTTTTGGTACATGTTAGATGCTTGGGTTGATTTTGGAGCACTTAGTGAAGGTGTGGTATCGTTGGTTGAGGCGTGGTTTCGTTTCAAAAAGGAAATTCAAAGGTTGGGAACCGCCGTCAATGAGGTAGAATTTTTCTTAAAACTATTTTATTACCAAAAATTGTTATAAATCGATATCGATATGAAAATTATATTTTTGGTGATTATATGAGTCTCATTAATAGGTATGTTTGATTGTTGTGGTGATTAATTAATTGGTAGTGGCTTGAATTATAGAATGGATATTGTATGTGTATGTGTGCATAATTATAATGGTGTGATTTAATTGCCTATTATGATTATTGATGTGAAAGTTTGGGCCCAAAGCCGTGATAGGGTGAGAAATCTCCCAAATTGGTACGTTAAGGTAAGTGGTGGTATTACCTCATTGCAATATGTTGAAATAATGATGATGAGTGATTTTTAGTGTGAATGTAAATTTGGATGTATAAGTATTATGTGCTGTCTTGTGAATGAATAATTTGATGGTTTATGATATATATAAACTAGAATTGGATTGATTAGGTTTGGAATGATTATAAATTGGTAATAAGTTATGAGGGTTATGTATTGTTGATGTAAATAGAATTATAGTTGTATGAGTGTGGGTGTCAAATGTTTGATTAGTTGAATTGGTGTTGAAATGGTTAGAAAGGGGTAGAGAATTGATAAATGCATGATTAAGCTTGCTTAGTAAAGGTTTTGGTATTGTTTGGAATTGAATTGGATTGAGAATTAAGAAAATTGAGCAATTGTGTAACTTTGGTAAAAATAGATGTTTTACTAACTTCGACGGGCCATAATTTGGTTCTCGGAACTTTAAATTTTGTGAAACTTGTCTTAAATGAAAATTGGGTCTGTTTAGTTTATGACATTTGAAGAACAGACATAAAAATAATTTTTAACGAAAAAGTTATGCATGTTTAAAATTCATGGTTAAAATCTGAATTCTGCAAAAGTTGTAAAAAATTGAGGTCGTTCGTATGTACGACCCATTCGTACGCATGAGGGGTGTTATAGAATTGAAAGAGTTTTGTGCTCATACACACAAAAGCCAAGTCATGCGTATGCATGACTAAACGTACGCACAACTTGCATTCCAGAATTGAATGTTTTTTATGCGCGTTCTGTGCGTACACACCAAAAGGGGACTCGTGTATACGCACGAGGTATGAATACATATGACTGTCCTGTTTTTCAGAAAATATTGATTTTAACTATTTTTGCCTACTCAATCTGTTTTTTCACCTTTGTAATCCCTATTTATGGTCCACTAACTAGTATTTAACCTTGGGAATGAGTGTGAATATATAGAATGAATTAAATTGAATTATTCTCAAATAAATGTTTGGTTAAACAGGGTGACATAGTTGCAAAAATGGTGGTTCATCCCGTCCACGGTGAGGATGGTGGTATTATCCCACTCATGAGAGTTGGGAATGGAGACTGATAGAAAATTGGGTTTAATGAGTTTAAGCTTGAGAAGTTGAACAAATGGTTATGGTTAATGGATCTAATGGTTATCAGGTTTATTTAAAGACATTAACATTGACTGGTTGTGGTCCAAATGACTGAAATGCCAATAATAGTGATAAATTCTGTTTGCATATTGAAGTGGCACTACCTCCAGGGGATGCGGTTGTTGTATGGGAGTGGAAAAAGTGGTAGGGCACTCTCTCTCGGAATATTTTCTCTACATTCTCTTTTAATTGTGTATGCTAAAAGTGGAGAAGGTGGTAGGGCACTCTTCCTTAGAAAATTTCTCCCACTTACTCTTTTGATTGTTGTTTTAGAGTGGAAAAGGTGGTAGGGTACTCTCCCTTGGAATATTTCTCTCACATCCTCTTTTAAATGTGTGATGAAAGTGGAGAAGGTGGTAGAACACTCTTTCTTGGAATATTTCTCCCACATCGTCTCTCTCTGATTGCAAGGTGGTAGGGCACTATCCCACAGAATTTTTAGGCATCCAAGGGAAGGTGGTAGAGCATTCTCCCATGAAATATTTTTCTCTGAGTATACCTCCAGTAAAAAGTGGTAAGACACTCTCCAACAGAATTATTCCTCCTTGGGATGCGCCACAGAGAGACTAATCCGGGAGATACTAACCGGATTTGGGTCAAGTTCTGATAAGTTAACCAACACATGAACTCATGACTAGTAGGACAGGCATGTATCATACTGCATTTGTTTGAAATTGCTTGGATCTGCATAATTATTTTAGTTTGTCTAATTGATATTCTGTTAACTGCTAATTGCACTACTTGTTATTATTGTTCTCTATATGTGATGGTTTGATTATTTGTTTGATTTTTGCTTGCGTCTGTGACTTGTTGATCGGATCATTGTGAAGTGTGGTGGCTTGTGAATGATTTGATATTATTTTTGGTTAGAGGCCAAGTTTTGTTATTGTTTTGGATCGGAGGCCGAGATTTGATTATTTTGGGCTAGAGGCCGTGACTGGTTGGGTCAGAGGCCGTAATTTAGTAAGTTGGTAAAGATTGATATGTGCATTGGTTTGTGGTGGTTTATGTGTTAATTGATTTTTCTTGGGTCGAAGGCCATGATTAATTATGTGATGGGTCAGAGGCCATGAGTGATTTCTGTTTAAGGTTTGGTAAAGTATAAAAGATCAAGCTAGTTCAGCATATACTTAATGAACCTATGCTTGGGACAGGTTGGTCATTCATTCGGTTTAAGTAACTTTTAAGATTTTATAATGGAAGCATGAATTTGGATTTTGAATAAGTAACTATTGGTGTTTGAAAAAAATTCATAAGACAAATGATAATCACTATGTTTGAGAATCCATCCCTTTTCTTACACGTATCTTCTTATGACAATTTTAAACTTCTTTAGTGAGACCGTGTGGTCAGGTTCTCACCCCCTACAAACTACTCTTTTCAAGAGGTGGACAAGGAAGCTTATGACGTGGTTTTTGCGCTTTATGGTTGTATTATCATAGATGTCTTTTTCCTTGTCTTGTTATTGAGATTTATATTTCGGTAAAGAGGGATAGGAGTCATAATTGTAATAATGATTAATATGTGTAAGTTACTTATTTAAAGGATCCTTGAGAGAGAGAGAGAGTGTGTGTGTGTGTGTGTGTGTGTGTGTGTGTGTGAAGTCATGTAATTGGTATTGTATCTATGCATGCTTGTAAAAAGAAAAAAAGTATTTTTGATTTTTCAAACAAAACAGGGATACTGTTTCAAGTTAAAGGCTCCTATTTTGTTATTATATATGTATAGAAGTCATCGTAATATTTGCTCTATCAGAGTAGTGCATTCAAAAGCATAACATTTTGATAGTAAGGATGTTACAACAAGCATATAACTAGGGTTTTGATCCAGACATCGATGCTCAGAGCCTCTTTGGACTCTAAATATTTTGTCTTATGGAAACTCTTTAAATGAACTTTCAATCGATAATTCCAGATTAGTTGGCCTCAGTTATCAGGTGATAAAGCACCCTTTGGATTTACTGATCCAAGTCTATTCTTAGAATAAAAATACCACAGGCACATAACTGGATCCTAATCATTGGTGCTCAGAGTCTTAAAACTTTTGATTTTTGATCTTTCCATATTTTTTTCACTGCTCCAAAGAATTGATTATCGAAATATCATAATACTTCTTTAAATTTCTATTTCTTGAAGATTCTTTTTTCATTTTCTCAAGATTCAAGTATTTCATATCCCTTCAAATACAACCACATATTCTTAAGTACCACCATTGTTTGTTTTTGAATAATTTAATTCAATCCCTGCATCAAGATATTCTCCATAAAAATAGTTACTGGAGGAACAAGCATTCAAATTTTAAGTTTAAGATGAGAAAAAAAAGGATAAAATATGCTATGTATTCAGGAAGAGAAAAACAAGGAAAATTAAAATAGAAAAGATGAAAGTAATGAAGAAAGAAAATAACTAACCACCAGCAGTGAGGATTTATCTTATTTTGATATTACCCAAGTCTGTTTAGTTATCATCACTACTTCTGGTGTTGATTTTTTATGGTCTATGGTGTTACCAATGTAACACCCTACCATACAGAGTCTTATGCTTAAGTCATAATTCAGAGATGGCAAGGTATTACGACCTCTAAAATAAAAATTAGTACGTATAGTAGTATGAATGATTGATTATAACTAGAAGCCTTTGTAGAAAAAGGGGTAAACCAAAAAAATCGCAACTCAAAAGCGTAACACTCTGATTGATAACGTAATGAACAAGGATAAACCAACGCGAGATTATAAATATACAAAGGAGTGTCAAAAACAGGAATATCAAGACTCAAGATCCGGCTACGAAGATAACCGGTCCGAGCATAGCGATATATGCATATGATAAAAATAAGGAAAACCCCAAAGAAGACCCAAAGGAACACAAAAACATAAAACCTATTCTCCAAAATCTCCCATAAGAGGAGTCATCACAGTTTGTATTATTTAATGGAGATAAAAGTATCTAAGCAAAACATATAAATCAAAACATAGCCCCGAGAACAAAGGATCTTCGCAAATCTAGAAGTCTCCAGCATGCCTCAGCGGGAAACCTCATGTCCTACATCTGAAAACCACAAAATCCGCATGGGTGAGAACCAAAGGTCCCCAGCATGGTAACAGCTTCCACATATATAATACATAATAATAGAGGAAAGCCAAAGGCAATCCTAGAACTTCCTCCAGATAATATCAAAGCTTATAAACAAGCTAAACCATATAAGGGTATCTGACTAAAGATTCTTCAGTCTAACTAATACTTCCCTTTCTAATTCCTTCTCACCTCCAAACCACCCGCAGGAGTATAATGTAGCAAACACAGTTATATCAAACAAGGAATATACAAATAAGAACAATTAAGGCATTTAGATAATTAGCAAGTAATATGCAGTCAAATAGGCAATCTCAAACAATTCATATAGTATGCATATGATGAATGCCTGTCCCTAGTGGCCGATGATATCATCTGTCGGTTATAGAGCCAACCCGACAAGTCCTGGCAGTTAACCATTGGACTGTCCCTCTGTCGTGTCTCCCCAACTTGAGTCATGCTCATTATAACTTGATCATAATCATGATCCATATCCATCACCCTCACTGGTGAATATTTATCCATCACCATCACTGGTGAATATTTTTGGGGGTGAGCTCGTCTGGGAATTTCACAGTGCCCAGCCACCCTGATGACATAGGGTCAAAAGAGCTTCAAGTCTCGACCTGGAGCACGTGGTGGCTAGCCACTGCTTTCTCCCAGGGAAACTCTCATCTCCGATAATGAAAGTGCAACATTCACAATTCATTCAACAGCATATATATGTGTTTATACATAGCCATAATCATGGCCCCGCCGTAACACGACAATAATCCAGCCATCCGGCTCACGGTTAAATCCATAACCAGCCACCCGACTCACGGTTAAATCCATAACCAGCCGTTTCATCAACAATTACAGCCTTTCGGCCCATGGCATAACAAGCACTTCCACCACCATCCTCCGCATCTCACATAATCATCTTTGATCCTCTTTGATCATTCATTTTTCCCTTGCTTCACTCGCAAGTTACCATATTCACTAGCCCTTCTTCTCATAGCTAGACATATCATAATGATTTAAGACATAAGTGGTGAGATCGGAGGCTTAGAAGTATGAGATTTGGCTTTTAAAACTCAAAAGTCAACTTTGGGATGAAAATAGGGCCACGCGTACGCGCACTCCACGCGCACGCGTGGACGGCCTCAAAAACTCATCGACGCGTAAGCGTCATGCACGCTAACGCGTGGATTGAAAACTAGCAAATCGACGCGCACGCGTCAACCACGCGTACGCGTGGGTGCTCTCGTGCCCCAGGCACAAAGCTGGCACAGTTCTGGCACAACTCTCTGGAAAATGGCTGGGCATTGGGTGCAGCACAATCGGCGCGCCCGCGCACATCACGCGCACGCGTGGATGGCACTTTTTGGAAGAACGGCGCGTGGGCGTACGCGCAAAGGGGTCATTCTGCTAAAAATTTTCTGAGTTAAAAGCTGCAGAATTCACAGATTTAAACCCCAATCTTCCAACGGACATAACTTTCTCATTTTAAATCGTTTTTCACCCGTTCTTCGAACGGCATGGACATCCCAGATCCAATTTCATTTCTAAACAAATTTGGCACAAAACAGAGATCCGTAGTCCAAGTTATGCCCCGCCAAAGTATGCCCAAAAAACCATATTTTTCATAAAAACCACAAAGTGCCATTTTCAAAACAAGCCATTTCCAACTCTTTTCAAAATCAGTCAAAACATGCCAATTTCATCCATTTTCTTTGAAATCAATCAAAATATATCAAATTCAACATCAAGCCTCCTCAACTCACACATTGACACTTTACCACAATTTACAAAATCACCATCTCATCATTTTAACCCACTTCACCCAAGTGGCTCAAACTCAAACATATTGACATATCATATACTCTTCCTCATGCCAATTCTCAACAACACCAATTCCAATAAATCATCATTATACACAATCAATATCATACTCACCATCAACATGGTTCAACCTACAATTCAACCATAACCAATCATCAAGCATATATCACAACATGCATATTTCTCACACATCATACCACCAAGGCATCAATAATCATCATCACATATATGACCACATCATATATCTCAATCATTCAACAACATCAACCATTCAATGCCTATCTTAGGGCCTCTAGCCTAAGTATTTCCTACCACATTACATATTTGATACGGGAAACCGAAACCATACCTTAGCCGATTTCCCAAGCTCAACCGGAGCACTTCCAAATCACTTATCCACAAGCTCTCAAGGCCTCAGAACCTCCAAGAACAGATTTTTCACCACCAAATCCCTTTTTCAAGCTTTTCAAAATCACCAATCAAGCTCCAATATTCACATATACACAACCTAAGCCACAATCATCATACCCATACACAACATCTCAATACCCAAACATCATAGAACAACAAATTACACTAGGGTTGAGAATCTTACCACACCCAAGGTCCAAGGAGACAAGATTAACCTTCTCCTTCAAGAGAGTTGGGTCCTATAACATCAAAGAGCCCAAAATCTCAACATTTTTGCTCATAAAACTCGAAAATAAGGCTGGAATTTCGAAGAACAAAACGTGGCTTACCTCAAGATTAATTGTATGCATTTTGTAGAGCTCTTCGCGGTGAATGCGTGGCCACAAACGGAGCGGCAATCGGAGCTCTAGATCAAAAGTTATGGTGTTTGAAGATCAAGTGAGAGAAAGAACTTGAGAGAGAGTTCTCCCCTCCATGGCCTCCATTTCAGCATTTTTGAGTGATAAGTGAGGAGAGAGAGTGCTGAAAACTAGGGTTTTGGTTTAGTTATGTTGGGCCAAGGGCCCACTTTGGGTCCGGTTGGCCCGATTTGGCCCGTTCGGACCAATCTTGGTCTGAATTCTATAAAATTGGTACCGAAATTCTCGTCTCAACCTCCTCTATCATATTAAGCCATAAAAATTACATTTTAGACTTTCTAGAATAAATTTTCATTTATGGGTTAATTAGCCGTTAATTAACCGGGTTTTACAACCAACACCAAACTCAGATATTTACAGAATCTTGATGACAAGTGTAAATTATGGATAAAAGCATACATGCATAAGGAAGAAAAGAACATGATATAACCTAAATGTTGTGGAATTTTTTTATAAACGTAAATCAAAAGTATGAAAATATGTATGCAATAGAGGAAGGTGAAGGGGAAGAAGAAGATGATGATGATGACTAAGACCTCTTAAACAAAAAGAAACACGAATGAAAAAAGAAATACTAACCATGGTTGGGTTGCCTCCCAACAAGCGCTTCTTTATCGTCGCTAGCTTGACATTATATTGAATCCTTTAGGTTGGTGGTTGGGGTATCTCATAGCTTCCCCTAGTGTCATTTGAATTGTTTGGCTCCTATTTATCTTTAAAATCCTTGGGATATAAAGGGTCTTCAAGGATTCTATCGTCCACAGTTTCTTGGACTAGAGTATCAACCAAATCAATGAACATGCAATCTTTCGCTTCTTCTGATTCGCTTGGATATTATATGGCTTTAAAGACGTTCAAGACCATTTGTTCTTCATGAATTCTTAGTGTGAGCTCTCCTCTTTCAAGATCAACAAGTGTCCATCCAGTGGCTAAAAATAGTCTTTCTAGGATGATTGAAGCGTCATCATCTTCTTCCATGTCAAGAACTATGAAATCAGTAGGAAAAATGAATTTTCTGACCTTGACCAATGAATTTTCTACTATCCCATGTGAAAATTTTATTGATCGATGGGCTAGTTGTACCGAAATCTTGGTCAATGTTATCCCTTCAATCTGCAACCTCTTTACCATACATAAGGGCATCAGACTGATACTAGCTCCTAAGTCACAAAGAGTTTTGCCAATGGTGATGTTTCTAATAGTGCAAGAGATCTGAAAGCTTTCTCGATCCTTTAATTTTTGTGGTAGATTTCTTTGAATGATAGCACTGCATTCATTGGTGGGAATTACTTTCTCATCTTCTTAATATGATCTTTTCTTGGTCAACAGTTCTTTCATAAATTTGGCATAGAGATGCATTTATTCAAGGTCCTCAACAAATGGAATGTTGATTTATAACTTCTTAAAGACGTCTGAGAATTTTGAAAAGTTTTTCTCTTAATCTTACTTCTTTAGCCTCTGAGGGTATGGGATTCTTGATTCATAGGATTACTTTGTCTGTTTTAAATTCTGTAGATATAGGAGCTTCCTATGAGTTCTCCTCCCTTTGTTCTTTTGGAGGGTCTTCGATTATCTTCTTGTTTTTATTGGGGAGCACTTTATTGATTATTGTTCCACTTCTTAAGGAGATGGCTTTACATTCTTCCCTAAGGTTTAGTATGGTGTCACTAAGAAAGAAAATATTGCCCATTTCTGCTAATTGCTTGGTCATCTATCCTACTTGCACCTCTAGATTTTTTATAGATGGTTCTTGATTTCGGAGATTTCCCTTGATTCTTGCATGAAGACCTCAGTGGCTTGAGATAGTTTTTCCACCATAAACTTGAGACGTGATTTTTGATGGTTGGTTGGTTGATATGAATTGTTGAAGTCTCTTTGTCATTGGTTACTCCAGCAAAAGTTGGGATGATTCTTCCAACCAGGATTATAAGTTTTGGAAAAAAGATTGTTCTTTTCTGTTGAAGAATGTCCCATAAAATTTACTTGCTCATAGATTGAATGGCCCCCAGTGTATAAATCACACTATTTACCTAGATGTTCTCCTCCATACATATCACATCAAACTTGGCTTTTGATGGCTGCTACTTGATTCTGCTCTATCTGTTTTGTGAATGACTATTTTTGTTTAGCCATCGTCTCGCTCTGTGCTATGAGAGTATCTATGGTATATAGTGCCATTGCACCCTTTTTAGTGGCTCTTTCAGATGAATACATAAAATTGTTGGCCGCCACTGTCTCTATTAATTCTAGTGCTTCTTCAGGTGTCTTTCTATGAAGAGAATCCCCAACTGAGGAGTCAATTATTGCCGTCGAAGTTTGAGAAATACCATCATAAAAGGTCTGAATTTGAGGTCATTTAGAAAAAGTGTGATGTGAACATCTTCTAAGCATCTCTTTATATCTTTTCCAAGTTTGATAGAGCGACTCACCCTCCTTTCGGGATAATGAATTGATGTTATTCCTTAACCGGGCCAGCTTTTGAGGTGGAAAGCATTTAGTTAGGAATTTACTAATTAGATCCTTCCATGAAGTGATGCTGCTCAAGAGTTGTGATTGGAGCCATTATGTGGCTCTATCTTTCAGAAAAAAGGAAAATAGTCTTAGTTGGATAGCTTCAGGGCTAACTCCATTACTTTTCACAGTGTCACGCAGCTACAGAAAATTTTTTATGTGGATGTTCAAATCCTCTTAATGACTGCCTCCGAATTGATCTCTTTGTACTAGTTGGATGAGCGAAGACTTGAGTTCAAAGTTATTTGCTTGAACTGTGGGCCTTACTATGCTAACTTCATAACTATCAGAGGTAAGTGTGTTATAATCTCCCAGGGTCCTTCTTGCATTGTTTTGATTGTTTGCCATTTTTTCTTCTTCTTGTCTCCTAGATCTTGCTTTTTTTCTTAATCGGAATAGAGTTAACTCTATCTTAGAATGATAGTGGAGTGTGGAATCTCCTCCTTCTTGTATGCAAGACAATAATTAAAACAAGATTAAATGCACCTTGTGGAATAAAGAGGAGAAATAAGTAATTTAAATAGAATAAGGAATTAAAAAAAATATTAAAAGAAAATAGGGACAGAGGAAAAAATATGGAATAAATAGGAAAAAGAAGTAATTTAGACTAATTAAGAGTAAAAAAAATAAAATAGAATTTAATTTTAGACAAAAATTATACAAAAAAAGAAAGTAGAAGGGAAGAAAAACTAAAAAAGAACGTGGAATAGAATAAAATAATAACGTAAACAGGATTATTTTTTTTTGTAAGCGTACCTTGTGGAATAAAAGAGAAATAAAGAGAAAAAAGAATTTCAACAAGATAAAGAAACTAAAAGAAAGTAAAAACGAATGTTAAAATTGTAGAAAAACAAAACTAAAGAAAAAGGAATAGAAAAGATTTAGATAAAAAATAATAAATAAAAATAATTGTAAAATAAAAGAAAAGAAAGAAAGAATGTGAAAAAAATCAAGACAGTAAACATGATCTAAATTAAGACTTAATTAGACGTCGTATGTTGTCAATCTCAATTAATTCCTGACAGCGAAAATCGAAAATAATAGATAGTGGCAAGTGCACTGGATCACACAAGTAATACCACGATGAGTGGATGTTATTTCCATGAGGATTAAAGGATTGAACAAGCAAATATTATATTAAAAGCCTAATTAGAATAATTGCACCTGATTGATGATCAAAGAGGGCAAGAGAAAATTTTGGAATTTTGCTGAGAATCTTGAGATGTTGGTTGCTTGGATGTCAAGGATAGTGAGTTTGAATGATGAATAGAGAGAAGACATTGATAATGAGAGTCAGGGACTTTGAAGATGCTTATGCTCTTAGAATAACTTATCTTGTTTGTTTATCTGAAAGTTTGCAAAGATCTTTCACGACAAAATATTTAGTAACTAATTTCCAATTCCTTGACTCCTCAATTCTCAAGCATTAATTAGGCATCACTTTGATTAATCAAGAGACTAAACACAAAAACTGATTCTAGATTTAAATAACATTTAAAAATAGTTCTTAGGTCAAATTATATGTCACATATTCAAACTAGTCCTATCCAGTTAAATCTTAAAAGAAAACATGATTTTCAAAAGTTGTTCTAATCCGAATTATGTCATTTATTCAGAATTAGAGTGATTAAAAATTATGTATGTGTCGCACACTAATTGAACTATTATTCTAAGCCGAATTCAAATAGTCATGTGAAAGAGTTTTCAAGTTATAATTCAAATATCAAAATTTTCAATTATAATAAAAAAATTCAAAAAGATATTAGAAAACCTTTCAGTACCACTAATCTGAATGAAGAACAAATAACTCAATCATGAAATAGATCAATACAAGACTTCAAAATGAAATAAACTTCGATTAATTATCCATAAAAAACATAAACAGAGCTCCTAACCCTTTGACAGAGAATTAGTTACCAATGAGAAAGTAAGAAAAACAGGAAGAAGAGAAGTAGTCTGTGGACTTGATGATCTCCTCTGTGAGCTATGCTCACTTATTTATAGACTAAATTCTAGAATTCAAATTCAAAACTAAACTAATCTTACCTTTAAGAGAGATAAGATAACTACTTATCTTTCGGAGAGAAAGATAAGCTATTTTAATTCAAATTAAAAAATGATAATTCAAATCAATTCTTAACAACCAAATCTCTTATGCTTTTAGAGAGAATTTTTTCTAGATTTTTAACTCTTCTGAACGTGATTGATACTTTTGATGATGTGGATAATTAAGTTTGAGCCTTAATTGTTGCATCCTGAGAGTTAGAACATGCCATGCTTGCATTTTGAGTTGTCTGGGGAGTTATTTTTTCATGTGTCAAAGATGATGGTAGTACGTAACTGAAACTAAATGTCCACTATAGACATATGCATATCATTCTAAAACTCTAGACGTTAGCTTTCTAACGCAAATGGAACCACCTCATTTGGACCTCTGTAGCTCATGTTATGACCACTGGAATGCGAATAGGTCAATATTGGTGGACATGTACGCCAAGCGTATATGTTTTGGGCTCCAGTTTCCTTCCCTTTAAGCACACTTTTGTTCCTTAAGCTATGCTTCTCGGGCCATGCTTCTATTTTCTTTGTGCTTTGTTTATTAGAAAGCATTGATTCTTACTAATTTTTAAGCTCAAAATTTCTGAAAATATAAAAAGACTATCCCAACTCCATATATTTGATTATTTTTAAAATTTTATTACAAATCATAAGAAATATAATTAGAAACCTAAAAAAAAAAATCCTAAAAATTACTTAAAATGACGTATCATCAAGTTCTATCTATATATCTATTTAAAGAATGAATCAATCACAATATATAATTGAAAAACTATAATGTAATTACTTTATTTTTTTATTTAAATATTTTTTGATTGATTTTTTCGTACTAATTGATTTAAAAGAAGAATCAATTGTCTAATATAATATGAAAATTGAAATGTAATAAATAGAGATTAGGGATTTTATTTATAAAAAGAATCAATCAAGGAATATAATCTAAATATAGTGGGAATAAATCAATCATGAGTATAAAGCTTTGAATATATAAAATTGAATAAATAATTCCATAATGAGGCACATTCTCAAGTAAGTATTTGAATCCCTTTCTTCATATGCATTTATTTAAAGAAAGAATTAGTCATGAAATAAAATTAAAAAAATGAAAATGTAATAATAAATTAAGGATTTTAATTATAAAAAAATAATTAATTAAGGGATGAAACCAATATATATATAATAGAAATAAAATTATTGACATAAATGTTTGAATAGAAAAAATGAGCCTGAAACTTAGTGATATAATACATTTTAATTCGTGTTTTGGAATTGATCCTCTCCTACATATCCATTTAAAGAAAAAATCAATATTATTCTTGGGTACATAATAGAAAAAAATAAAAATATGATCAATTAGATTTTATTTTATCCTTTTCACAAAAAGAAACAATTAAGAAAAGCAATCAAGATATAATATAATTGTATGGGTAAGGTTATGTGTAAAATACGATGATATGACATATTATGATGTGTGTTTAATTTTAAAAATGACTGATTTTAAAACGAATATTAATAGATCAATATAGATGAAGAAAAAAGAATTGAAAGTAAAATAGTGTTACCAGAATTTGAGTAAAGAAAAAAAAATATTAAAACGTGTTTATTTTGGGATTTGATGTTAGTTGATAAAAAATTATAATATAAAGTAATATAATATAAAAAAATAAAAAATCAATATAAATTAAATCAATTAGCAATTATTTTGGGAGTTGATGTTAGTTGATGAAAAATATAAAAAGTGGATATAAAGTAATTAAGAAAAATAAATTAGTTACATTGGCTGAGTGAATAATGGTTAAGTAGCATTTCTATTTTTAAATTTAATTATTGAAAAGAACATATTACAAATTTGTAATACTTTAATAAAGAAAATCTATATATATATATATATATATATATATATATATATATATATTATGAATCTGTACATGTATATAATTATGCTAACGATTAAAATTATACATTGGAATTTATGCAATTTAAAATTTTAGAAAACATTATCTACAACATATTATTAGATAATATTGGCCAGAAAGCTTAATAATTTGGGATGATTCGATGGGTATTTGAATTGGATTTTAGAATATTTACATTGAATTTAAAAAAAATTAGTTACCATATATATATATATATATATATATATATATATATATATATATATATTGAAAAATAAAAATATGATACGATATTATATTAAGAAATTGAGAGAATTAAATAAAAAATTAAAGGAATAGAAAAATTTTTAGAATTAGAACCAAGAGAAAGATCAAAGTTTTCAATTATATTATGCATTTTTATAAGACATTGAATTTTAAAAAATTATTAATAAATTATTTATGATTGTTTATATTTACTTGAGATTATATTTTTGAGATTTTGTATATAAATCGGACGGATTCTTATTTGCAATTTAAAGTTTTTATAATTTGAAAATAATGAGTATTTTTATATGCCTTAATTTTAATATTTAGATTTTTAACTTTATTTTATAAATAAAAGAAAATTAATTTACTTATCTCTAATTTTTATTAAATTAGCATTTGACTAAAAATAATTTACAATTTTATAATTAAAAGGTATTTTAAAGATGAAAATTTTATATTTAATTTGGTTTTAATTATTATTCTATCTTTTTAATTATTTTATGAAATTACGCTACTACCCCTATTTTTAATAAAAATACCTAAACTAACTCACACCATCCCAAACTCTAACACATTTACACTCACTCACTCACTTCACTCACCCTCTTCCTCACCAACACACATACACACACGGTTTTGAGAAGAAGAAAGAAAAGAAAGAAAGAGGGAGAAAGAAAAAGAGAGTTATTTATAATTAAATAGTAAGGCCTCGGATTTTTAAAAATTAAATAGTAAGTTATTTATAATTTATCATATTCGTCGATAATTTTATTGTCCTAAAAATAATTAAATTATATTTTATGATACTTTAAGTTTAAAATCTATTATGATTTATAAAATTTTCTAAATAATCGAGCATTTTCATATTAGGAATTAAAAAATAATGAGAGCTTTATACAATTTAAAATTGAATAATTGAAAGTTTTGATTAATTTTATGAACTAAGAGAACATTTATTTATTTGTTTCTAATTTTAAATTAGAATACTTAATTAAATATAATTTTATAAACTATATAGTATTCTTAAATTTAATTATATTGGATTAAATTGGTTTTAAATTAATACTCTACCTAAACCCTAAATTCCCAAAACACAACCCTAACCCTATTTCAAAACACACACACAAAACCCTAACCTAGCCACCGCCACTCACCCACTGCCACCCCCTTTCCTTTTCTTCCCCAAAACCAACACAAGAACAACATATACGCACATGCAGAGAGAGAAGGGAGAAACGAAAGAGAGAGGAAGATCCAAGGGAGGCGTTGCTGGTGGGCTAGAGCCGCTGCTGCATTCGTGCTTCATCGTCGCCGTTTTGTCTTCCATCTATCCTAAACCGCCACGCGAGAGAGCCGAGGAAGAAGACGCTGACACTGTCACGGGCTTCGTCACGCTGGTCTTTGTTACCGTCGGGTCACTTTGCCGTCACGGGAGAGAGGAGATGTGTGAGCTGAAGGGGGCTAGAGGACTGCCACCGCCGTTTGCATGTCAATGTTGCCACTGCCGCGCCCTCCATCGGTGCTGTTGCCCGCGAGGAGGAGGAGGAGGAGCTCGTCGTCGCAATATCTGCACTGTCGAGCTATTATGCAATGCAGAGTCTTCCTGGAGCTGCCGTCCCCTACTGCCACTGTCATGGGCCGTGTGGTTGTTCCGTTGAGCTGCCGCCACCGTTGTTTGGATCGTGGTGGTCGAAAAGACTGCTGATGGAGTTGTCACCAGAGTCGCTACTGTTTTGTTTCTCTGTTACTTTCTAAGTGTAGTAGGGTTGAGTATCAGTGCTTGCATGTTGTGTTTGAAGTCACTATTATTGCCCCAAAAATGGTTCGAAGCTGTGGTTATTGCCGGCCACGAGGAAAATTGGGTTTTGATGCATTTGGTTTTGTGAGTTTTGACGAGTTGAAGTAGGGGCGTTTTCTTAAATTCCTTTGACTTTCAAGAGTTGTTACAAGTCGATAATAGTATGAAAAATATATTTTTATAATTACGTGATTCTTATGAATTGAATTGAACTGTTTGAATGGCTGTGATTATTTATTTAATTTATTTATTGAATTATTGAGGAAGTTGGTTATTCTAATTTGCTGTTTTGGTTTGTTAAATTGGTCATTGTTGAATTGATTTTTCTTGAATTACTGGAAGAATTTTAATGTTGGATTTTAGTTTAATTTTGAAAATATTTGATTTTTGAAAAAGATTTGATATTTAAAGCAAGTTGGGTATGGGTTGAAAAATGTGATTTTGATCAGACCCATAAGGGTGGCATAGTCCGAATTTTAGAGGAGACGTTGCCTAAATTTTTATAAAAATTGGAGACTTTGTTTAAAATGGTTATTTAGAAAGATTTAGATTTTTAAGGATTTTATAATTTGATTTTTGTAGTTAATAAGAAAAGGGTTACATTTTGGAGTTTGATTTATTTAGAAAAGAATGAATTATGTTTTGAATCTGAATTATTTAAGGAAGTAATAAGAGGTATGATGAGAATGAGTGTGAGAATAAAGATTGATTTTTTAGTATAATTTTTGAATAATTGAATGATAATGAGAATGAATGTGAAAATGAAATTGAATTTGATTGAGATACCTGGGGAGCAGAAAGGATTATGGTTCGTCCTGCTTGCTCCAGGTCGGTGAATGTGACGCCTGGGTAGTAGTAGTAGTAGTGAACTATTTCACTTGCTCCAGGTTGAGTCTTTAAACACCCGCCTAGGTAGTAGCAGCAGTAGTGGTTTATTCTACTTGCTCTGGGTTAAGCGGGTAGTAGCAAGGGGGTTGTGGCTCAGGCCTACTTGCTCCGCAATGGGTGTTTCTGTCCAAGGTTAGCTACCAGGACATGTCGGGTTGGCTATATAACTGATAAAAGATATCATCAGCTGTAGGACAAGCATGCATCATATGCATTTGCATGTTTTTTTTAGTTTGAATTTGTTTTGATTTGTCTAATTGCTTATCCGTTATTAACTGGTAATTGTAATACTTATTGTAACTGCTCCTTAAATGTGTTTATCTTGTACTATTTGTATCTGTGTTTGGTTCTGTTTTGAGATTGAGTATTGGTAAATGAATTGATGCCTTAGATGATAGTGTGGTTAATTATGTTTGGGCCGGAGGCCGAGGTTGATTATGTTTGGGCTGGGGGCCGAGGTTTGATTATATTATATTGGGCAGGAGGCTGTGACTTGATTCTGTTCTGGGTCAGGGAGCTGTATTTGAATATATTATGGTGTATTATTAAATTTTGGAATTTTTTATAATTTAAAGAAAAGAACTTTGAATTTGGATAAGTAAACGTCGGATTTTTTTTCAAAATATTCATAAGATAACGATAATCACTGAGCTTGAAAATAGTTTCTTATTAAATATCTTCTTATAACAAATTGCTGAAAATCCATGGTAAGACCATGTGGTTAGGTTCTCACCCCCCCTACAGACTTCTCTTTTCAGGATGAACGAGGAAGCTGAGGAAGTTTTGATGATAAGTGATGAGCGGATATTTTATACACTTTTTGGGGGTAATTTCATATAGTTTTTAGTATGTTTTAGTTAGTTTTTAGTATATTTTTATTAGTTTTTAGGCAAAATTCATATTTCTGGATTTTACTATGAGTTTGTGTGTTTTTCTGTGATTTCAGGTATTTTCTGTCTGAAATTGAGGGAGCTGAGCAAAAATCTGATTCAGGCTAAAAAAGGACTGCTGATGCTGTTCGATTCTGACCTCCCTGCACTCGGAATGGATTTTTTGGAGCTATAGGAGTCCAATTGGTGCGCTCTTAATTGGGTTAGAAAGTAGACATCCAGAGCTTTCCATCAATATATAATAGTTCATACTTTTCGCGAAGATAAACAACGTAAACTGGTGTTTAACGCCGGTTCCATGTTGTATTCTGGCGTTGAACGCCAGAAACAGGTTGCAAGTTGGAGTTAAACGCCAGAAACAGGTTACAACCTGACGTTTAGCTCCAGAAACAGCCCAGACATGTGAGAAGCTCAAGTCTCAGTCCCAGCACACACCAAGTGGGCCCTAGAAATAGATTTCTGCACTATCTATCTTAGTTTACTCATTTTCTGTAAACCTAGGTTACTAGTTTAGTATTTAAACAACTTTTAGAGACTTATTTTGTACCTTGATGAGCGAATAATTTGTACGCTTTTTGGCATTGTTTTTAGTATGTTTTTAGTAGGATCTAGTTAGTTTTTAGTATATTTTTATTAGTTTTTAGTTAAAATTCACTTTTCTGGACTTTACTATGAGTTTGTGTGTTTTTCTGTGATTTCAGGTATTTTCTGGCTGAAATTGAGGGATCTGAGCAAAAATCTGATTCAGAGACTAAAAAGGACTGCAGATGCTGTTGAATTCTGACCTCCCTGCACTCGAAGTGGATTTTCTGGAGCTACAGAAGCCCAATTGCCGCGCTCTCAACGGCGTTGGAAAGTAGACATCCTGGGCTTTCCAGCAATATATGATAGTCCATACTTTGCCCAAGATTTGATGGCCCAAACCGGCGTTCAAAGTCACCTCAAGAAATCCCAGCGTTAAACGCTGGAACTGGCACCCAAATGGGAGTTAAACGCCCAAACTGGCATAAAAGCTGGCGTTTAACTCCAAGAAGAGTCTCTACACGAAATTGCTTCATTGCTCAGCCCAAGCACACACCAAGTGGGCCCGGAAGTGGATTTTTATGTCATTTACTCATCTCTGTACACCCTAGGCTACTAGTTTTCTATAAGTAGGACCTTTTACTATTGTATTTAACATCTAGGAATCTTCGGACATCTAGTTCTTAGATCAGATCTTGGTTCTTCTGGTTCCCTCTCTGGGGCCGAAACCAATGATCACTTTGTTCTTATGTATTTTCAACGGTGGCAGACCCTTCCTAGCCACAGCAAAGGCTGTGATTGATGTTGATAGAGGTGAACTAATCATTCAAGTGAATGAAGAATCCTTTGTGTTTAAGGCTCAAGGATATCCCTCTGTCACCATGGAGATGAAGCTTGAAGAGCTTCCCTCAAATCAGAGACAAATAGAGCCCCCACAGTCAAACTCTAAGTTTGGTGTTGGGAGGCCACAACCAAACTCTAAGTTTGGTGTTGAACCCCCACATTCAAACTCTAAGTTTGGTGTTGGGAGGTTCCCACATTGCTCTGATCATTTGTAAGGCTCAATGAGAGCCATCTGTCAAGCTACTGACATTAAAGAAGCGCTTGTTGGGAGGCAACCCAATGATTATATTTTATATATTTTCTTTTGTTATTTTATGTTTTTTGTAGGTTGATGATCATAAGAAGTTACAAAATCAATGAAAAAAGCAAAAACAAAATGAAAAAACAGGAAGAAAAACAGCACACCCTGGAGGAAGATGTTGCTGGCGTTCAAACGCCAGTAAGCCTAGCAGTTGGGCGTTTAACGCCCAGTCTGGCACCATTCTGGGCGTTTAACGCCAGAAAGGGGCACCAGATTGGCGTTAAACGCCAGAAAAGGGCAAGAACCTGGCGTTAAACGCCAGGAATGGGCACCAGCCCGGCGTTTAACGCCAGAAATGGCTCAAAACGTGATTTTGAGCAACATTTGGTGCAGGGATGACTTTTCCTTGACACCACAGGATCTGTGGACCCCACAGGACCCCCACCTACCCCACCACCACCCTCTCTCTTCTTCCCCCATTCACCAATCACCTCAATACCTCTTCCCCAAAAACCCTTCACCTATCAAATCCCATCTTTCTCTTCACCACTCACATCCATCCTTCATAAATCCCCACCAACCTCACCCTTCAAATTCAAACCACTTTCCCTCCCAAACCCACCCATACATGGCCGAACACACTACCATCTCCCTCTTCCTCATTTCTTCTTCTTCTACTCTCTTCTTTCTTCTTTTGCTCGAGGACGAGCAACCTTTTAAGTTTGGTGTGGTAAAAGCGTTGCTTTTTCGTTTTCCATAACCATTTATGGCATCCAATGCCGGAGAAACCTCTAGAAAGAGGAAAGGGAAGGCAAAAGCTTCAACCTCCGAGTCATGGGAGATGGATAGATTCATCTCAAGGGTGCATCAAGACCACTTCTATGAAGTTGTGGCCTTGAAGAAGGTGATCCCCGAGGTCCCCTTTTCACTCAAAAAGGGTGAATATCCGGAGATCCGCCATGAGATCCGAAGAAGAGGTTGGGAAGTACTTACCAACCCCATTCAACAAGTCGGAATCTTGATGGTTCAAGAGTTCTATGCCAATGCATGGATCACCAAGAACCATGATCAAAGTGTGAACCCGGATCCAAAGAATTATCTTACTATGGTTCGGGGGAAATACTTGGATTTTAGTCCGGAAAGTGTGAGGGTAGCGTTCAACTTGCCTATGATGCAAGGAGATGAACATCCTTACACAAGAAGGGTCAACTTTGATCAAAGGTTGGACCAAGTCCTCACAGTTATATGTGAAGAGGGCGCACAATGGAAGAGAGATTCAAGAGGCAAGCCGGTTCAATTGAGAAGGCATGACCTCAAGCCCATGGCTAGAGGATGGTTGGAGTTCATTCAACGCTCAATCATTCCCACTAGCAACCGGTCCGAAGTTACTCTAGACCGAGCCATCATGATTCATAGCATCATGATTGGAGAAGAAGTGGAAGTTCATGAGGTTATAGCCCAAGAACTCTATAAAGTGGCGGACAAGTCTTCCACCTTGGCAAGGCTAGCCTTTCCTCATCTCATTTGTCATCTCTGTTATTCAGTTGGAGTTGACATAGAAGGAGATACCCCCATTGATGAGGACAAGCCCATCACCAAGAAAAGGATGGAGTACACAAGAGACCCCTCTCATCAAGAGATCCCTGAGATGCCTCAAGGGATGCACTTTCCTCCACAAGACTATTGGGAGCAAGTAAACACCTCCCTAGGAGAATTGAGTTCCAACATGGGACAACTAAGGGTGGAGCACCAAGAACACTCCATTCTCCTCCATGAAATTAGAGAAGATCAAAGAATCATGAGAGAGGAGCAACAAAGACAAGGAAGAGACATTGAGGAGCTCAAGCACTCCATAGGATCTTCAAGAGGAAGAAAGAGCCGCCATCACTAAGGTGGACCCGTTCCTTGATTTCCTTGTTCTTTATTCTTCTATTTTTCGAATTTTATGCTTATGTTTATCCATGTTTGTGTCTTATGATCATTAGTGTCTTTAGTGTCTATTCCTTAAAGTTATGAATGTCCTATGAATCCATCACCTTTCTTGAATAAAAACGTGCTTAATTGAGAAAAAAGGAAAGAATTGCATGAATTCTGAATTTTATAATAGTTTAATTATTTTGATGTGGTGGCATTACTTCTGTTCTCTGAATGTATGCTTAAACAGTGCATATGTCTTTTGAATTTGAGGTTCATGAATGTTGGCTCTTGAAAGAATGATGAAAAAGGAGACATGTTACTGAGGATCTGAAAAATCATAAAAATGATTCTTGAAGCAAGAAAAAGCAGTGAATACAAAAAGAAAAAAAACAAACAAAAAAAAAGAGAGAAAGAAAGAAAAGAAAGAAAAAAAAGAAAGAATAAAGTTGTGATCCAAGGCAATAAGAGTGTGCTTGAGAACCCTGGACACCTCTAATTGGGGACTTTAGCAAAGCTGAGTCACAATCTGAAAAGGTTCACCCAATTATGTGTCTGTGGCATGTATGTATCCGGTGGTAATACTGGAAGACAGAGTGCTTTGGGCCACAGCCAAGACTCAATAAGTAGCTGTGTTCAAGAATCATCATACTTAAACTAGGAGAATCAATAACACTATCTGGATTCTGAGTTCCTAAAGAAGCCAATCATTCTGAATTCCAAAGGATAAAGTGAGATGCCAAAACTATTCAGAGGCAAAAAGCTAAAAGCCCCGCTCATCTAATGAATACTGATCTTCATAGATGTTTTTGGAGTTCATTGCATATTCTCTTCTTTTTATCTTATTTGATTTTCAGTTGCTTGGGGACAAGCAACAATTTAAGTTTGGTGTTGTGATGAGCGGATAATTTGTACGCTTTTTGGCATTGTTTTTAGTATGTTTTTAGTAGGATCTAGTTAGTTTTTAGTATATTTTTATTAGTTTTAGTTAAAATTCACTTTCTGGACTTTACTATGAGTTTGTGTGTTTTTCTGTGATTTCAGGTATTTTCTGGCTGAAATTGAGGGATCTGAGCAAAAATCTGATTCAGAGACTAAAAAGGACTGCAGATGCTGTTGAATTCTGACCTCCCTGCACTCGAAGTGGATTTTCTGGAGCTACAGAAGCCCAATTGGCGCGCTCTCAACGGCGTTGGAAAGTAGACATCCTGGGCTTTCCAGCAATATATGATAGTCCATACTTTGCCCAAGATTTGATGGCCCAAACCGGCATTCAAAGTCACCTCAAGAAATCCCAGTGTTAAACGCTGGAACTG
Organism: Arachis stenosperma; assembly: GCF_014773155.1. Lineage (NCBI taxonomy): Eukaryota > Viridiplantae > Streptophyta > Magnoliopsida > Fabales > Fabaceae > Arachis > Arachis stenosperma. Next base: position 64,145,070 of record NC_080383.1, read on the forward strand.
GCACCCAAATGGGAGTTAAACGCCCAAACTGGCATAAAAGCTGGCGTTTAACTCCAAGAAGAGTCTCTACACGAAATTGCTTCATTGCTCAGCCCAAGCACACACCAAGTGGGCCCGGAAGTGGATTTTTATGTCATTTACTCATCTCTGTACACCCTAGGCTACTAGTTTTCTATAAGTAGGACCTTTTACTATTGTATTTAACATCTAGGAATCTTCGGACATCTAGTTCTTAGATCAGATCTTGGTTCTTCTGGTTCCCTCTCTGGGGCCGAAACCAATGATCACTTTGTTCTTATGTATTTTCAACGGTGGAGTTTCTACACACCATAGATTAAGGTGTGGAGCTCTGCTGTACCTCGAGTATTAATGCAATTACTATTGTTCTTCTATTCAATTCCGCTTGTTCTTTGTCCAAGATATCACTTGTTCTTCAACTTGATGAATGTGATGATCCGTGACACTCATCATCATTCTCACTCATGAACAAGGTGACTGACAACCATTCTTGTTCTACAAGCAATCAAGGCTCTAGTGAATATCTCTTGGATTCCTGATAACACGATGCATGGTTGATCGCCTGACAACCGAGTGCTCGCCTGACAAACGAGCCAGCCATTCCGTGAGATCAGAGTCTTCGTGGTATAGGCGAGAACTGATGGCGGCGTTCAAGAGAATCCGGAAGGTCTAACCTTGTCTGTGGTATTCTGAGTAGGATTCAATGATTGAATGACTGTGACGTGCTTCAAACTCCTGAGGGTGGGGCGTTAGTGACAGACGCAAAAAAATCACTGGATTCTATTCCGGCCTGATTGAGAACCGACAGATGGATAGCCGTGCCGTGACAGGGTGCGTTGAACATTTCCAATGAGAGGATGGGAGGTAGCCACTGACAACGGTGAAACCCTTGCATAAGCTTGCCATGGAAAGGAGTAGGAAGGATTGGATGAAGGCAGTAAGAAAGCAGAGAGACGGAAGAGAAGGCATCTTCATGCGCTTATCTGAAGTTCCTACCAATGAATTACATAAGTATCTCTATCTTTACCTTTTATGTTATTTTCGTTCATCACCATCATATATTTGAGTCTGCCTGACTAAGATTTACAAGGTGACCATAGCTTGCTTCATAGCAACAATCTCCGTGGGATCGACCCTTACTCACGTAAGGTATTACTTGGACGACCCAGTGCACTTGCTGGTTAGTTGTGTGAAGTTGTAGTGATCACAATTTCGTGCACCAAGTTTTTGGCGCCGTTGCCGGGGATTGTTTGTGTATGAACAACTGACGGTTCATCTTGTTGCTTAGATTAGGTATTTTTTTTTTCGAAATTCTTGAAGGTGAATCCTAGAGTTTCATGATGATTTGTTGAAATCTGGCTGGCTGAGAAGCCATGTCTAATTTCATTGGACCGAGGTTTCAACTTATCATCACAAGAGCTTGATGATTTTTATCAATCTTGCTTTTGGAGCAGTGATCTGCTAAGGCTTGGCTGGCCTTTGGCCATGTCTAGTGTTTTGGACCGAAGCTTTCTTTGAAAGCTTGGCTGGCTGTGAAGCCATGTCTAATTCTTGGACCGGAGTCTTAGACTAGCATTGCACTGATTCCTGGAATTCTCATTAAGAATTTTGATATCTTTTTCCACTTAATTTTCGAAAAACACAAAAAAATAAAAAAAATCATAAAAACCAAAAATATTTGATGTTTCTTGCTTAAGTCTAGTGTCTCATCTTAAGTTTGGTGTCAATTGCATGCATTCATTCATGTGTCTTAAGGATCTTTAAGTAATTCTTGATGATTTCTTACTCTGATCTTTGAATTCTTTTGGCTTGAGTGTTTATGCGTCTCATATAGTGTCAAACTGCTAAGTTTGGTGTCTTGCATGCATTGTTATTTGATTCTTGTTGCATTTTGATTATTAAAAATCCAAAAATATTTTTAATTTGTGTCTTTTCAAGTCAATAATACAAAGAATTGAAGATTCAGAACATGCTGCAGAGGAATTATACAGAAAAAGCTGAGCATTCAAAAATGCCCAGTGAAGAAGACAGACTGGCGTTTAAACGCCAGCCAGGGCACCTGGTTGGGCGTTTAACGCCCAAAAAGGGTGCATTTTGGGCGTTAAACGCCAGAATGTATACCATTCTGGGCGTTTAACGCCAGGATGGTGCTAGGGGGAAGATTTTGTTTTCAAATCAAATTTTTTTTTCAAATTTTCAAAGTTTTTCAAAATCAAATCTTTTTCAAATCATATCTTTTCAATCAAATGTTTTCAAAATCAATTTCTTGCCTTTTTTTAAAGATACTTACTAACAATTAACGATTTGATTGAACATCTCAAATTTGTTGCCTTTTCTGTTGAGAAAGGTTTAATGTTTGAATCATATCTTTTCTTGTTAGGCAAGTCACTAATTTTCAAAATCAAATCTTTTAAAATTGTTTTCAAAACATATCTTTTAAAATTGTTTTCAAATCATATCTTCTCAATCACATCTCTTTAAAACTAATCATATCTTCTTAACCTCATCTTTTTCAAAATAGTTTTCAATCAAATCTTTTTGATTTCTAATTTCAAAATCTTTTTCAAAAATCACTTGATTTCTTTTCCACTTTCAATTTTCGAAAATTATCAATCAATTTTTAAAATATTTTTGACATCTTTTTAATTAATTTTCGAAAATTCTCTTCCCTCCTTCTCACATCCTTCTATTTATGGAGTACTACTCATTCTTAATGCACAATTCGAACTTTATCTAATCAAGTTCGAATTCCTCTACCTCCTTCTTCTATTTTTCTTTTCCTCTGACACTTCAAGGAATCTCTATACTGTGACATAGAGGATTCCACATTTTCTTGTTCTCTTCTCTTTCATATGAGCAGGAGCAGAGACAAAGGCATTCTTGTTGAAGCTGACCCTGAACCTGAGAGAACCTTGAAGCGAAAGCTAAGAGAAGCCAAAGCACAACTCTCTGTTGAGGACCTGACCGAATTCTTCAAAGAAGAAGAACACATTGCAGCCGAAAACAACAACAATGCCAACAATGCAAGGAAGGTGCTGGGTGACTTTACTGCACCTACTCCCAACTTCTATGGGAGAAGCATCTCTATCCCTACCATTGGAGCAAACAACTTTGAGCTTAAGCCTCAATTAGTTTCTCTAATGCAACAGAATTGCAAGTTCCATGGACTTCCAATGGAAGATCCTCATCAGTTTTTAGCTGAGTTCTTGCAAATCTGTGACACAGTCAAGACTAATGGGGTTGACCCTGAGGTCTACAGACTGATGCTATTCCCTTTTGCTGTAAGAGACAGAGCTAGAATATGGTTGGACTTACAACCTAAAGATAGCCTGGACTCTTGGGAAAAGCTAGTCAATGCCTTCTTGGCAAAGTTCTTTCCACCTCAAAAATGGAGTAAGCTTAGAGTGGAAGTCCAAACCTTCAGACAGAAGGATGGAGAATCCCTCTATGAAGCTTGGGAAAGATACAAACAATTAATCAGAAGATGTCCCTCAGACATGCTTTCTGAATGGAGCATCATAGGTATCTTCTATGATGGTCTCTCTGAACTATCCAAGATGTCTTTGGATAGCTCTGCTGGAGGATCTCTTCATTTGAAGAAGATGCCTACAGAGGCTCAAGAGCTAATTGAAATGGTTGCAAATAACCAATTCATGTACACTTCTGAAAGAAATCCTGTGAACAATGGGACTAGTCAGAAGAAAGGAGTTCTTGAGATTGATACTCTGAATGCCATACTGGCTCAGAACAAGATATTGACTCAACAAGTCAATTTGATTTCTCAAAGTCTGTCTGGAATGCAAAATGCACCTGGCAGTACTAAGGAAGCTTCATCTGAGGAAGAAGCTTATGATCCTGAGAACCCTTCAATGGAAGAGGTGAATTACCTAGGAGAACCCCATGGAAACACCTATAATTCTTCATGGAGAAATCACCCAAATTTCTCATGGAAGAATCAAGAGAGACCTCAACAAGGTTTCAATAATAATAATGGTGGAAGAAACAGGTTTAGCAATAACAAGCCTTTTCCATCATCCTCTCAGCAACAGACAGAGAGTTCTAAGCAGAATACCTCTGACTTAGCAACAATGGTCTCTGATCTAATCAAAACCACTCAAAGTTTCATGACTGAAACAAGGTCCTCCATTAGGAATTTGGAAGGACAAGTGGGTCAGCTGAGCAAGAAAGTTACTGAACTCCCTCCTAGTACTCTCCCAAGTAATACAGAAGAAAATCCAAAAGGAGAGTGCAAAGCCATAACCATGGCCGAATATGGAGAGGAAAGAGAGGAGGTGGACGCCACTGAGGAAGACCTCAATGGGCGTGCACCAATCTCCTCTGAGTTCCCCAATGAGGAACCATGGGAATCTGAGGCTCAAAATGAGACCATAGAGATTCCATTGGACTTACTTCTGCCTTTCATGAGCTCTGATGAGTATTCTTCCTCTGAAGAGGATGAGTATGTCACTGAAGAGCAAGTTGCTAAATATCTTGGAGCAATCATGAAGCTAAATGACAAGTTATTTGGAAATGAGACTTGGGAAGATGAATCTCCCTTACTCACCAAAGAACTGGATGACTTGTCTAGGCAGAAATTACCTCAAAAGAGACAAGATCCTGGGAAGTTTTCAATACCTTGTACCATAGGCACCATGACCTTCAAGAAGGCTCTGTGTGACTTAGGGTCAAGTGTGAACCTCATGCCTCTCTCTGTAATGGAGAAGCTAGGGATCTTTGAGGTACAAGCTGCAAGAATCTCATTGGAGATGGCAGACAATTCAAGAAAACAAGCTCATGGACTTGTAGAGAATGCTTTGGTAAAAGTTGAAGACCATTACATCCCTACTGATTTCATAGTCCTAGAGACTGGGAAGTGCATGGATGAATCCATCATCCTTGGCAGACCTTTCCTAGCCACAGCAAAGGCTGTGATTGATGTTGATAGAGGTGAACTAATCATTCAAGTGAATGAAGAATCCTTTGTGTTTAAGGCTCAAGGATATCCCTCTGTCACCATGGAGATGAAGCTTGAAGAGCTTCCCTCAAATCAGAGACAAATAGAGCCCCCACAGTCAAACTCTAAGTTTGGTGTTGGGAGGCCACAACCAAACTCTAAGTTTGGTGTTGAACCCCCACATTCAAACTCTAAGTTTGGTGTTGGGAGGTTCCCACATTGCTCTGATCATTTGTAAGGCTCAATGAGAGCCATCTGTCAAGCTACTGACATTAAAGAAGCGCTTGTTGGGAGGCAACCCAATGATTATATTTTATATATTTTCTTTTGTTATTTTATGTTTTTTGTAGGTTGATGATCATAAGAAGTTATAAATCAATGAAAAAGCAAAACAAAATGAAAAATAGGAAGAAAAACAGCACACCCTGGAGGAAGATGTTGCTGGCGTTCAAACGCCAGTAAGCCTAGCAGTTGGGCGTTTAACGCCCAGTCTGGCACCATTCTGGGCGTTTAACGCCAGAAAGGGGCACCAGATTGGCGTTAAACGCCAGAAAAGGGCAAGAACCTGGCGTTAAACGCCAGGAATGGGCACCAGCCCGGCGTTTAACGCCAGAAATGGCTCAAAACGTGATTTTGAGCAACATTTGGTGCAGGGATGACTTTTCCTTGACACCACAGGATCTGTGGACCCCACAGGACCCCCACCTACCCCACCACCACCCTCTCTCTTCTTCCCCCATTCACCAATCACCTCAATACCTCTTCCCCAAAAACCCTTCACCTATCAAATCCCATCTTTCTCTTCACCACTCACATCCATCCTTCATAAATTCCCACCAACCTCACCCTTCAAATTCAAACCACTTTCCCTCCCAAACCCACCCATACATGGCCGAACACACTACCATCGCCCTCTTCCTCATTTCTTCTTCTTCTACTCTCTTCTTTCTTCTTTTGCTCGAGGACGAGCAACCTTTTAAGTTTGGTGTGATAAAAGCATTGCTTTTTCGTTTTCCATAACCATTTATGGCATCCAAGGCCGGAGAAACCTCTAGAAAGAGGAAAGGGAAGGCAAAAGCTTCCACCTCCGAGTCATGGGAGATGGATAGATTCATCTCAAGGGTGCATCAAGACCACTTCTATGAAGTTGTGGCCTTGAAGAAGGTGATCCCCGAGGTCCCCTTTTCACTCAAAAAGGGTGAATATCCGGAGATCCGCCATGAGATCCGAAGAAGAGGTTGGGAAGTACATACCAACCCCATTCAACAAGTCAGAATCTTGATGGTTCAAGAGTTCTATGCCAATGCATGGATCACCAAGAACCATGATCAAAGTGTGAACCCGGATCCAAAGAATTATCTTACTATGGTTCGGGGGAAATACTTGGATTTTAGTCCGGAAAGTGTGAGGGTAGCGTTCAACTTGCCTATGATGCAAGGAGATGAACATCCTTACACAAGAAGGGTCAACTTTGATCAAAGGTTGGACCAAGTCCTCACAGTTATATGTGAAGAGGGCGCACAATGGAAGAAAGATTCAAGAGGCAAGCCGGTTCAATTGAGAAGGCATGACCTCAAGCCCATGGCTAGAGGATGGTTGGAGTTCATTTAACGCTCAATCATTCCCACTAGCAACCGGTCCGAAGTTACTCTAGACCGAGCCATCATGATTCATAGCATCATGATTGGAGAAGAAGTGGAAGTTCATGAGGTTATAGCCCAAGAACTCTATAAAGTGGCGGACAAGTCTTCCACCTTGGCAAGGCTAGCCTTTCCTTATCTCATTTGTCATCTCTGTTATTCAGTTGGAGTTGACATAGAAGGAGATACCCCCATTGATGAGGACAAGCCCATCACCAAGAAAAGGATGGAGTACACAAGAGACCCCTCTCATCAAGAGATCCCTGAGATGCCTCAAGGGATGCACTTTCCTCCACAAGACTATTGGGAGCAAGTAAACACCTCCCTAGGAGAATTGAGTTCCAACATGGGACAACTAAGGGTGGAGCACCAAGAACACTCCATTCTCCTCCATGAAATTAGAGAAGATCAAAGAATCATGAGAGAGGAGCAACAAAGACAAGGAAGAGACATTGAGGAGCTCAAGCACTCCATAGGATCTTCAAGAGGAAGAAAGAGCCGCCATCACTAAGGTGGACCCGTTCCTTGATTTCCTTGTTCTTTATTCTTCTGTTTTTCGAATTTTATGCTTATGTTTATCCATGTTTGTGTCTTATGATCATTAGTGTCTTTAGTGTCTATGCCTTAAAGTTATGAATGTCCTATGAATCCATCACCTTTCTTGAATAAAAACGTGCTTAATTGAGAAAAAAGGAAAGAATTGCATGAATTCTGAATTTTATAATAGTTTAATTATTTTGATGTGGTGGCATTACTTCTGTTCTCTGAATGTATGCTTAAACAGTGCATATGTCTTTTGAATTTGAGGTTCATGAATGTTGGCTCTTGAAAGAATGATGAAAAAGGAGACATGTTACTGAGGATCTGAAAAATCATAAAAATGATTCTTGAAGCAAGAAAAAGCAGTGAATACAAAAAGAAAAAAAAACAAACAAAAAAAAAAGAGAGAAAGAAAGAAAAGAAAGAAAAAAAAGAAAGAATAAAGTTGTGATCCAAGGCAATAAGAGTGTGCTTAAGAACCCTGGACACCTCTAATTGGGGACTTTAGCAAAGCTGAGTCACAATCTGAAAAGGTTCACCCAATTATGTGTCTGTGGCATGTATGTATCCGGTGGTAATACTGGAAGACAGAGTGCTTTGGGCCACAGCCAAGACTCAATAAGTAGCTGTGTTCAAGAATCATCATACTTAAACTAGGAGAATCAATAACACTATCTGGATTCTGAGTTCCTAAAGAAGCCAATCATTCTGAATTCCAAAGGATAAAGTGAGATGCCAAAACTATTCAGAGGCAAAAAGCTAAAAGCCCCGCTCATCTAATGAATACTGATCTTCATAGATGTTTTTGGAGTTCATTGCATATTCTCTTCTTTTTATCTTATTTGATTTTCAGTTGCTTGGGGACAAGCAACAATTTAAGTTTGGTGTTGTGATGAGCGGATAATTTGTACGCTTTTTGGCATTGTTTTTAGTATGTTTTTAGTAGGATCTAGTTAGTTTTTAGTATATTTTTATTAGTTTTTAGTTAAAATTCACTTTTCTGGACTTTACTATGAGTTTGTGTGTTTTTCTGTGATTTCAGGTATTTTCTGGCTGAAATTGAGGGATCTGAGCAAAAATCTGATTCAGAGACTAAAAAGGACTGCAGATGCTGTTGAATTCTGACCTCCCTGCACTCGAAGTGGATTTTCTGGAGCTACAGAAGCCCAATTGGCGCGCTCTCAACGGCGTTGGAAAGTAGACATCCTGGGCTTTCCAGCAATATATGATAGTTCATACTTTTCCCAAGATTTGATGGCCCAAACCGGCATTCAAAGTCACCTCAAGAAATCCCAGCGTTAAACGCTGGAACTGGCACCCAAATGGGAGTTAAACGCCCAAACTGGCATAAAAGCTGGCGTTTAACTCCAAGAAGAGTCTCTACACGAAATTGCTTCATTGCTCAGCCCAAGCACACACCAAGTGGGCCCGGAAGTGGATTTTTATGTCATTTACTCATCTCTGTACACCCTAGGCTACTAGTTTTCTATAAGTAGGACCTTTTACTATTGTATTTAACATCTAGGAATCTTCGGACATCTAGTTCTTAGATCAGATCTTGGTTCTTCTGGTTCCCTCTCTGGGGCCGAAACCAATGATCACTTTGTTCTTATGTATTTTCAACGGTGGAGTTTCTACACACCATAGATTAAGGTGTGGAGCTCTGCTGTACCTCGAGTATTAATGCAATTACTATTGTTCTTCTATTCAATTCCGCTTGTTCTTTGTCCAAGATATCACTTGTTCTTCAACTTGATGAATGTGATGATCCGTGACACTCATCATCATTCTCACTCATGAACAAGGTGACTGACAACCATTCTTGTTCTACAAGCAATCAAGGCTCTAGTGAATATCTCTTGGATTCCTGATAACACGATGCATGGTTGATCGCCTGACAACTGAGTGCTCGCCTGACAAACGAGCCAGCCATTCCGTGAGATTAGAGTCTTCGTGGTATAGGCGAGAACTGATGGCGGCATTCAAGAGAATCCGGAAGGTCTAACCTTGTCTGTGGTATTCTGAGTAGGATTCAATGATTGAATGACTGTGACGTGCTTCAAACTCCTGAGGGCGGGGCATTAGTGACAGACGCAAAAGAATCACTGGATTCTATTCCGGCCTGATTGAGAACCGACAGATGGATAGCCGTGCCGTGACAGGGTGCGTTGAACATTTCCAATGAGAGGATGGGAGGTAGCCACTGACAACGGTGAAACCCTTGCATAAGCTTGCCATGGAAAGGAGTAGGAAGGATTGGATGAAGGCAGTAGGAAAGCAGAGAGACGGAAGGGAAGGCATCTTCATGCGCTTATCTGAAGTTCCTACCAATGAATTACATAAGTATCTCTATCTTTACCTTTTATGTTATTTTCGTCCATCACCATCATATATTTGAGTCTGCCTGACTAAGATTTACAAGGTGACCATAGCTTGCTTCATAGCAACAATCTCCGTGGGATCGACCCTTACTCACGTAAGGTATTACTTGGACGACCCAGTGCACTTGCTGGTTAGTTGTGCGAAGTTGTAGTGATCACAATTTCGTGCACCATACCTCATGACATTTTTAGATCCGAATTTTGTACTCTTTGACGGCATGAGTCTCTAAACTCCATTGTTGGGGGTGAGGAGCTCTGCAGCGTCTCGATGAATTAATGCAATTATTTCTGTTTTCCATTCAAACACGCTTGTTTCTCTTTAAGATGTTCATTCGTACTTAACCATGATGAAGGTGATGATCCGTGACACTCATCACCATTCTCAATCTATGAACACGTGCCTGACAACCACCTCTGTTCTACATTCGACTGAATGAATATCTCTTGGATTCCTTAATCAGAATCTTCGTGGTATAAGCTAGAATCCATTGGCAGCATCCTTGAGAATCCGGAAAGTCTAAACCTTGTCTGTGGTATTCCGAGTAGGATTTAGGGATTGGATGACTGTGACGAGCTTCAAACTCGCGAGTGTTGGGCGTAGTGACATGATCGAGAACCGACAGATGATTAGCCGTGCGGTGACAGCACATTTGGACCATTTTCACTGAGAGGACGGATGGTAGCCATTGACAACGGTGATCCACCAACACACAGCTTGCCATAGGAGGAACCTTGCGTGCGTGAAGAAGAAGACAGGGGGAAAGCAGAGATTCAGAAGACAAAACATCTCTAAAACTCCAACATATTCTCCATTACTGCGTAACAATTACTAATTTCATGCTCTTTTACTTTTTACAACTGAAACTAAAGAACCCTATCGGTATCCTGACTAAGAATAATAAGATAACTATAGCTTGCTTCAAGCCCACAATCTCCGTGGGATTCGACCCTTACTCACGTAAGGTATTACTTGGACGACCCAGTGCACTTGCTGGTTAGTTGTGCGGAATTACATAGTGTGAGTGTATTTTTCGTGCACCAAATTTTTGGCACCGTTGCCGGAGATTGTTCAAATTTGAACAACTGACGGTTTATCTTCTATTATTCCTTTTAAAAATCTTTCAAAAATATTATTTTTCTTTATTAGTTTTTAATTTTTCTGGGAGTCTTTTGTGTGAGTTTAGTGTCATATTTTAAGTTTGGTGTCAATTGCATGCTTTTCTTTGTCTTTCAAATTTCGAATTGCATGTTCTTTGTTCTTCCTTGATCTTCAAATTGTTTTTGTCAATTTTTCTTGTTTGATATTTGGTTTGTCTTGTTTTGTGTCTTTTCTTATTTTTCTTGTGCATTTTCAAATTTTTTAGTTTTCAAAAAATTTTATTTATTAAATACCTTTTTAAAGCACGTTAAATTTATAGCTCAGTTGGCTAGAGCGTTGGCTTATGTTCTTGGCAATTGGGTATCTTCTTTTTAAAACTTTTTTCAAAAATAATTTTTCTTTGATTAAATCTTGCACCAAACTTTAAGTTTGGTGTTCTCTTGTTAATTTTCTTTAATTTTCAAAAATTTATTTTTGCTTTTCTAAAAATTTTAAGTTTGGTGTTCTTCCTTTTGTTCTTGTTATTCTTGTGAGTCTTCAAAGTGTTCTTGAGTCTTCTTTGTATTTTGATCTTAAAATTTTTAAGTTTGGTGTGCCTTGGTGTTTTCCCTCCAAAATTTTCGAAAACAAGGAGCATTGGATTTAAAAATTTTAAGTCTTGTGTCTTTTGTGTGTTTTTCTCTTTCATAATAAAATTAAAAAAAAATTATTATTTTTTTCTAACTATTTTTTTAAAACAATTTTTTTCGAAATTTTTTATAAAAATTCATATTTCAATTTCAAAATTTTTCAAAATCTTATCCTTTTAAGAATTTAAAAAAAATCACATCTTTTTCAAAAATATCCTAACCACTTTCTCTCTCCTCACTTTTTCAAAAATCTTCATAAACTATTTTCAAATTTTTTATTTTTATTTTTTATTTTAGTTTTTATTTTATTTAATTTTATTATTTTGAAAATTATTTTTCTTATATAATAAAATAAATAAAATAAATCCATATCATCTCCCTTTATCCATCATGGACCTAAGTGGAAATGAACAGTCCAGAAGGACTCTGGGGTCGTATGCTAACCCTACTACTGCTTCATATGGAAGTAGTATCTGTATACCCTTCATCGGAGTTAGTAGCTTTGAGTTGAATCCTCAGCTTATTATCATGGTGCAGCAAAGTTGCCAGTATTCCGGTCTTCCACAGAAAGAACCTACAGAGTTTCTGACACAGTTTTTACAAATTGCTGACATAGTACATGATAAAAAAGTAGATCAGAATGTCTACAGATTATTACTGTTTCCATTTGCTGTAAAAGACCAAGCTAAGAGGTGGTTAAATAACCAACCTAAGGCTAGCATAAGGACATGGAAACAGCTGTTAGAAAAATTCCTGAATTAATATTTCCCTCCAAAATGGATGACACAGCTAAGGCTGAGCATCCAAGACTTTAAACAAGGAGATAATGAATCCTTTTATGATGCCTGGGAGAGATACAGAGAGATGCTAAGAAAATGCCCCTCTGAAATATTTTCAGAGTGGGTGCAGTTAAACATCTTCTATTATGGGCTTACACAGAAAGCTCAGATGTCTTTGGACCACTCAACTGGTGGATCTATATACATGAGAAAGACAATTAAAGAAGCTCAAGAGCTCATTGATACAGTTGCCAGAAATCAACATCTGTACCTAAGCAGTGAATCTTCCATGAAAGAAGAGGCTAAAACAGTAACTGATGAACTCAGTCCTGCAGAAGAAGTTACTGAATTCAATCAGCAATTAGATTTTCTAACAAAATAGCTAGCCAAATTCAAGGAGATATTGCAAGAAACAAGAATGGCTAATATAAATATGGAAGTGCAGTTGAAGCAAACAGAACAGCAGTTATCAAAACAAATAACAGAAGAGTGCCAAGCAGTTCAATTAAGAAGTGAGAGAACATTAAATACCTCACTTCAAGGCAGCAGGAAGCCAAGAAATGAACAAACTGCTACCCAAAATCCCTCTGAGGATAGTAAGAGCCCAAAGAGGAACAATTTTGGCGTTCAAATGCCAGAAAGGGGTGAAGGGCTGGCATTAAACGCACAACCTTCACTCAGTTCTGGCGTTCAAATGCCAGAAATAGGCAAGAAGTTGGCATTGAATGCCCAAAAAAAGCTCAGTTCTGGTGTTCAGACGCCAGAAACAGGTAAGGAGTTGGCGTCTAACGCCACTCCAGCTTTCACTCCTGGCATTCAAACGCCAGTGGGGGATTAGACACATACAAGTGCTGATAGCAACCCCTCTAAAATGGCTTTTCAACCCACATCTGTAGGCAATAAACCTGCAACAACTAAGGTTGAGGAATACAAAGCCAAAATGCCTTATCCTCAGAAACTCTGCCAAGCGGAACAGGATAAGCAATTTGACCGCTTTACAGACTATCTCAGGACTCTTGAAATAAAGATTCTGTTTGCAGAAGCACTTGAGCAAATACCCTCTTATGCTAAGTTCATGAAAGAGATCTTAAGTCATAAGAAGGATTGGAGAGAAACTAAAAAAGTTTACCTCACTGAAAAATGCATTGCAGTCATTCTGAAAAGCTTACCAGAAAAGCTTAAAGATCCCGGAAGCTTTATGATACCATGCACATTAGAGGGTACTTGTACCAAGCAAGCTCTATGTGATCTTGGGGCAAGTATCAATCTAATACCTGCATCTACTATTAGAAAGCTTGGTTTGACTGAAGAAGTCAAACCAACCTGGATATGTCTCCAACTTGCTGATGGCTCCATTAAATACCCATCAGGCGTGATTGAAGACATGATTGTCAAGGTTGGGCCATTTTCCTTTTCCACTGACTTTGTGGTGCTGAAAATGGAGGAGAACAAGAGTGCAACTCTCATTCTAGGAAGACCTTTTCTAGCAACTGGACGAATCCTCATTGACGTCCAAAAAGGGGAAGTAACCCTGAGAGTCAATGAGGACGAGTTTAAGTTGAATGTTGTCAAAGCTATGCAGCATCCAAACACCCCAAATGACTGCATGAGCATTGATATTATTGACTCTCTGGTGAAAGAGGTTAATATGATTGAAAGTCTCGAATCAGAGCTAGAGGATATCTTTAAAGATGCTCAGCCTGATCTGGAGGAACCAGAGAGAATAATAGAATCTCTGAAAATTCCTCAGGAAGAGGAGAAACCTCCCAAACCTGAGCTCAAACCATTACCACCATCTCTGAAATATGCATTTCTGGGAGAAGGTGATACATTTCCTGTAATCATAAGCTCTACCTTAGAGCCACAGGAAGAGGAAGCACTAATTCAAGTGCTAAGGACACATAAGACGGCTCTTGGGTGGTCCATCAGTGATCTTAAGGGCATTAGCCCAGCCAGATGCAGGCACAAGATCCTATTGGAGGGTGACGCTAAGCCAGTGGTTCAACCACAAAGGCGGCTGAATCCAGCCATGAAGGAGGTGGTGCAGAAGGAGGCCACTAAATTACTAGAGGCTGGGATTATTTATCCTATTTCTGATAGCCCTGGGTAAGCCCTGTCCAAGTTGTTCCTAAGAAGGGTGGCATGACAATGGTTCATAATGAAAAAAAAATAAATTGGTTCCTACAAGAACAGTTACAGGGTGGCGTATGTGTATTGATTATAGAAGGCTCAATACAGCTACCAGAAAGGATTATTTTCCTTTACCATTCATAGACTAGATGCTAGAAAGACTAGCAGGTCATGAATACTACTGCTTCCTGGATGGATATTCAGGTTATAATCAAATTGCAGTAGACCCCCAGGATCAAGAGAAAACAGCATTCACATGTCCATCTGGAGTATTTACATACAGAAGGATGCCATTTGGTCTGTGCAATGCACCTGCAACCTTTCAAAGGTGCATGCTCTCTATTTTCTCTGATATGGTGGAAAAATTTCTGGAAGTCTTCATGGATGATTTTTCAGTATTTGGAGACTCATTCAGCTCCTGTCTTGACCATCTAGCACTTGTTCTAAAAAGGTGCCAAGAGACTAACCTGGTTTTAAACTGGGGAAAAATGTCACTTTATGGTGACTGAAGGAATTGTCCTTGGGCACAAAATTTCGAACAAGGGAATAGAGGTGGATAGAGCTAAGGTAGAGGTAATTGAAAAATTACTACCACCTGCCAATGTTAAGGCAATCAGAAGCTTTCTGGGGCATGTAGGATTCTATAGGAGGTTTATAAAAGATTTTTCAAAAATCGCCAAACCTCTAAGTAATCTGCTAGCTGCTGATACGCCATTTATCTTTGATAAGGAGTGTCTGCAGGTGTTTGAGACTCTGAAAGCTAAGCTGGTCACAGCACCAGTCATCTCTGCACCAGACTGGACATTACCATTTGAACTAATGTGTGATGCCAGTGACCATGCCATTGGTGCAGTGTTGGGACAAAGGCATGACAAGCTTCTGCACGTCATTTATTATGCCAATCGTGTTTTAAATGACCCACAGAAGAACTACACAACCACGGAAAAAGAGTTACTTGCAGTGGTTTACGTCATAGACAAGTTCAGATCCTACTTAGTACGATCAAAAGTGATTGTGTACACTGACCATGCTGCTCTTAAATATCTACTCACAAAGTAGGATTCAAAACCCAGACTCATAAGATGGGTGTTGCTTCTACAAGAGTTTGATATAGAAATAAGAGACAAAAAACGGACAGAGAATCAAGTAGCAGATCACCTGTCCCGAATAGAACCAGTAGAAGGGGCGTCCCTCCCTCTTATTGAGATTTCTGAAAACTTTTCGGATGAGCAACTCTTTGCCATCCAGGAAGTGCCATGGTTTGTAGACATTGCAAACTACAAGGCAGTAAGATTCATACCCAAAGAGTATAGTAGGCAGCAATCAAAGAAATTAATCACAGATGTAAAGTACTATCCTTGGGATGAACCATATCTCTTCAAGAGATGTGCAGACGGAGTAATCCATAGATGTGTGCCTAAAGAAGAAGCACAGAAGATCCTCTGGCACTGCCATGGATCACAGTATGGAGGACATTTTGGAAGTGAGCGAACAGCCACAAGAGTCCTCCAAAGTGGCTTCTACTGGCCTACTATCTATAAAGACTCCAGAGTGTTTGTACTTAATTGTGACAGTAGCCAAAGATCTGGCAATCTACCTCACAGTTATGCCATGCCTCAACAAGGGATCTTGAAGATTGAGTTGTTTGATGTATGGGGTATTGACTTCATGGGGCCTTTCCCACTATCATACTCAAACACTTATATTCTGGTGGCAGTGGATTATGTATCCAAAAGGGTGGAAGCTATTGCAACACCCACTAATGACACTAAGACAGTGCTGAAATTCCTCCAGAAACACATCTTCAGCAGATTTGGTATTCCTAGAGTACTAATCAGTGCTGGAGGCACTCATTTCTGCAATAAATAGCTTTACTCTGCTTTGGCTTGATATGGAGTTAGCCACAGGGTAGCTACTCCATATCATCCACAGACAAATGGGCAAGCTGAAGTCTCTAATAGAGAACTTAAAAGAATTCTGGAACAGACTGTGATTAACCGTAGAAGGGATTAGACAAGAAGCTTGGATGATGCTCTGTGGGCATACAAAACAGCATTCAAGACTCCTATAGGAACTTCTCCATACCAGCTTGTGTATGGAAAAGCCTGTCACTTGCCAGTGAAACTGGAGCATAAGGCCTATTGGGCAACCAGATTCCTAAACCTTGATGCCAAGTTAGCTGGAGAAAAACGATTGCTCCAGTTAAATGAGCTAGAGGAATTCAGACTCAATGCTTTCGAAAATGCAAAAATTTACAAAGAGAAAGCAAAAAGATGGCATGATAAGAAGTTGTCATCCAGAGTCTTTGAGCCAGGGCAGAAAGTTCTGCTGTTTAATTTTAGGCTCAAATTATTCCTCGGGAAATTGAAATCCCGGTGGAGAGGTCCCTATGTGATTACAAGTGTGTCACCATATGGATACGTGGAGCTTCAGGATAATGACTCTGACAAAAAGCTCATTGTTAATGGACAGAGAGTCAAACATTATCTTGAAAGCAATTTTGAGCAAGAATGCTCAAAACTGAGGCTTGATTAAAGCTCAGTAATAGTCCAGCTAAAGACAATAAAGAAGCGCTTGCTGGGAGGCAACCCAGCCATTAACAAAGCTTATTTTTTCAATTAATTGATTTTTATAGGTTCATATTAATTTTCTTCAAGGTAAAATGGCAATTGCATGAGTCCACAGAGTTACAAAAGGATTCAGAGGATAAAACAGCAAAAAGAAGGTCATTGGTGTGAAAAAGCCAGTAAGAGCTGTTTTGGGCGTTAAACGCCCAAAAGAAGCATCTACTGGGCGTTCAACGCCAGTAGAGATAGCCATCTGGGCGTTAAACGCCAGAAAGAAGCATCTTCTGGGCGTTTAACGCCAGATTTACAGCGTCCTGGGTGTTCCAAAAAACGCCCAGTGACAAAGGAGTTTCTGGCGTTTAACGCCAACTGGAAGCAACAGTTGGGCGTTAAACGCCCAGGAGAAGCTACAAATGGGCATTAAACGCCCAAAACATGCAGCGTTTGGGCGTTTAACGCCAGGATTGTGGGGAGGAGGTAAATTCGTTTTCAATTCAAACTTTTTCCATTTTTTATGTTTCAATTCATGATTTCTTGCATAAACATGTTACAAACTCTCATATTCCAAACTTCAATTCCAAAAATTTTTAATCCTAATTTTTCAAATCCTTTTTCAAAGATATGAAATGTATCTTAATTCATAAATACAAATCCTTTTCAAATCCTCTCCAACTTCAAATCAAATCTTTTTTAAAACTCAATTATCTTTTAAAATTCTTCTCAAATCTTTTCTTTTAAATTCATCATATCCTCTTTTCAAAATTCAGATTTATCTTTTTTTAAAATATCTTTCATATCTTTTCAATTTCAAATTGCATCTTTTTCCTATCATACTTATCTTTTACAAATCGTATCTTCTATCATATCTCATTCAAAATTTTCGAAAAAAAACCACCCCCTTTTCTTTAAATCCTAGTTTGGCCTCCTTCCTCTCCTCCACAATTCAAAAAATTGGCTCTCCTTCTATCCCTCTCCTTTCCTTTCTTTTGCTTGAGGACAAGCAAACCTCTAAGTTTGGTGTGTTTATCCGCGATCACTAAGCCACACCCACTAAGATCATGGCTCCAAAAGGAAAACAAACCACTCCAAGAGGAAGGAAAGAGAATATTCCAAAACCACTTTGGAATCAAGGGAAGTTCTTAACCAAAGAACATTCAGACCATTACTACAAAATAATGGGTCTAAGATCAGTGATCCTGGAAGTCAAATTTGATCTGAAAGAAGATGAATATCCGGAGATCCAAGAGCAAATTCGAAACAGGAGCTGAGAAATCCTAGCTAATCCTGAAACAAAAGTGGGAAGGAACATGGTTCAGGAATTCTACTCTAATCTGTGGCAAACAGACAGGCAGAGATTAGCTGGAGCCGCCTTCTACGACTATCAAACTCCGGTCAGAGGAAAGATTGTTCACCTTCACCCTGACAAAATCAGGGAGATCTTTAAGCTACCTCAGCTAAAAGATGACCTAGACTCCTTTAATAGGAGAATGATGAGAACAAATAAGGGCTTGGATAAAATTCTAGAGGACATATACCTCGCGGGAACCAAGTGGACAACCAGCACAAAGGGTGTCCCAAATCAACTCAAGAGAGAAGATCTCAAACCAGTCGCCAGAGGCTGGCTGAACTTCATTGGGCGTTCTATACTGCCCACTAGCAACCGCTCTGAAGTCACCATAAAAAAGAGCAGTAATGATCCATTGCATTATGTTGGGAAAAGAAGTGGAAGTTCATCAGCTGATTTCTTGTGAACTTTACACAATTGCAAACAAGAACTCCAAAGATGCCAAATTGGCTTATCCAAGCTTAATCTCTATGCTATGTAAAGATGCTGAGGTGAAGATGGGAGTAACTGAGTATATCTCAGTTGAGAGACCAATCACCAAAAAGTCAATGGAGGGACAACAGGTGCATGACGACCCCATCAAGAGGAGAGCACAGGAGTTCCTCTCGAAAATCCCTCAAATTGAATACTGGGAGCACCTTGAAGCATCTGTCACCAATTTGCAAGAAGCTATGGAGCAACTAAAGGAAGAATAGCAAAATCAAAATAGCATGCTTTGCAAACTGCTTAAGGAACAAGAAGAGCAAGGGCGTGAACTGAGGGAACTGAAGCGTCAGAAGCTGTCTCTTGAAGGGCCAAGCACCCCACATATTAAAGAAGCATCCACCTCCCAAAATAAAGGTTGTTGAGTCCTAATCTTTGCCTTAACTCTGTGATAACTGTTCTTATTAGAAATTTACCTTAGAAGTTATATATTAGTAGTAGTAATTAGTATATCTATTTTGATTTTATCTCCAATTAAGCTATAATTTATTTTTCTCATCATCATCAAACATAAATAAAATAGTAGATTTTTTAGAATAAAGAGGCAATATTTTTTCGAGTTTTTAATAAGGAAAATTCTAATTATTTATATGTGGTGGCAATACTTTTTTTTCTTCTGACTGAATGCTTGAACAGTGCATATTTTTTTTATATTGAATTTTATGAATGTTAAAATTGTTGGCTCCTAAAAGAATGATGAACAAGAGAAATATTATTGCTGATCTGAAAAATCATGAAATTGATTCTTGAAGCAAGAAAAAGCAGTGAAAAAAAAGAAAGAAACAAAAGAGGTAGAAAAAGCCAATAGCCCTTTAAACCAAAAGGCAAGGGTGAAAAGGATCCAAGGCTTTGAGCATCAATGGATAGGAGGGCCCAAGGAAGTAAATCCAGGCCTAAGCGGCTAGATCAAGCTGTCCCTAACCATGTACTTGTGGCATGCAGGTCCAAGCAAAAAGCTTGAGACTGAGTGGTTAAAGTTGTGATCCAAACCAAAAGAGTGTGCTTAAGAACTCTGGACACCTCTAATTAGGGATGTTAGCAAAGCTGAGTCACAATCTGAACAGATTCACCCAATTATGTGTCTGTGGCATTTATGTATCCGGTGGTAATACTGGAAAACAAAGTGCTTAGGGCCACGACCAAGACTCATAAAGTAGCAGTGTTCAAGAATCAACATACTAAACTAGGAGAATCAATAATACTATATGAAGTCTGAGTTCCTATGGATGCCAATCATTCTGAATTTCAAAGGATAAAGTGAGATGCCAAAACTGTTCGGAAGTAAAAAGGTACTAGTCCCGCTCATCTAATTAGAATTTGAGCTTCACTTAAAACTCTGAGATACTATTGCTTCTTGATTTCTTTTTATCCTATTTTATTTATCTAGTTGCTTGAGGACAAGCAACAGTTTTAGTTTGGTGTTGTGATGAGCGGATATTTTATATGCTTTTTGGGGGTAATTTCATATAGTTTTTAGTATGTTTTAGTTAGTTTTTAGTATATTTTTATTAGTTTTTAGGCAAAATATATATTTCTGGACTTTACTATGAGTTTGTGTGTTTTTTTGTGATTTCAGGTATTTTCTGGCTGAAATTGAGGGAGTTGAGCAAAAATCTGATTTAGGTTGAAAAAGGATTGCTGATGTTGTTGGATTCTGACCTCCCTGCACTCGGAATGGATTTTTTGGAGATACAGGAGTCCAATTGGAGCGATCTCAATTGGGTTGGAAAGTAGACATCCAGGGTTTTTCAGCAATATATAATAGTTCATACTTTGCGCAAAGATAAATGACGTAAACTGGCGTTTAATGCCAGTTCCATGTTGCATTCTGGCATTGAACGCCAGAAACAGGTTACAACCTGACGTTTAACTCAAGAAACAGCCCAGGCACGTGAGAAGCTCAAGTCTCAGCCCCAGCACACACCAAGTGGGCCCCAGAAGTGGATTTCTGCACTATCTATCTTAGTTTACTCATTTTCTGTAAACGTAGGTTACTAGTTTAGTATTTAAACAACTTTTAGAGACTTATTTTGTACCTCATGACATTTTTAGATCTGAACTTTGTACTCTTTGATGGCATGAGTCTCTAAACTCCATTGTTGGGGGTGAGGAGCTCTGCAGCGTCTCGATGAATTAATGCAATTATTTCTGTTTTCCATTCAAACACGCTTGTTTCTCTTTAAGATGTTCATTTGTACTTAACCATGATGAAGGTGATGATCCGTGACACTCATCACTATTCTCAATCTATAAACGCGTGCCTGACAACCACCTTCGTTCTACATTCGACTGAATGAATATCTCTTGGATTCCTTAATCAGAATCTTCGTGGTATAAGCTAGAATCCATTAGCAGCATCCATGAGAATCTGGAAAGTCTAAAACTTGTCTGTGGTATTCCGAGTAGGATTCAGGGATTGGATGACTGTGACGAGCTTCAAACTCGCGAGTGTTAGGCGTAGTGACAGACGCAAAAGGATCAATTGATCATATTCCGACATGATCGAAAACCGACAGATGATTAGCTGTGCGGTGACAGCGCATTTGGACCATTTTCACTGAGAGGGCAGATGGTAGCCATTGATAACGGTGATCCACCAACACACAGCTTGCCATAGGAGGAACCTTGCGTGCGTGAAGAAGAAGACAGGGGGAAAGCAGAGATTCAGAAGACAAAGCATCTCCAAAACTCTAACATATTCTCTATTACTGCATAACAATTACTAATTTTATGCTCTTTTACTTTTTATAACTGAAACTAAAGAACCCTATCGGTATCCTGACTAAGAATAATAAGATAACCATAGCTTGCTTCAAGCCAACAATCTCCGTGGGATTTGACCCTTACTCACGTAAGGTATTACTTGGACAACCCAGTGCACTTGCTGGTTAGTTGTGCGGAATTACATAGTGTGAGTGTAATTTTCGTGCACCAATAAGTCCTTAGTTGTAGTGTTTCTGTTCGTACATATATTCGTCATAGTTTTCCCTCGCCTTTGTCATTATAATTTTGTAAGAGGGACAGGAGCTGTATGATATGTACGTATCTAACATTTGTAAGTTACATGTATAAGAAGTTTTGTATATATGTATATGCATATTTATTTTCAAATAACAAGAACTTTCGATTTCTCAAAGAAATAGCGGTCCAGTATTCGAGTTAAAGACTCATATTTTACTATTATTAAGTATAGAAGTCATCATAATATCCCAGCTATCGAAATGGCACAGTCAGAAGCGTAACATTCTAATCGTGAGGGTGTTACAGTTGTCGCGTTCTACCGTCGCGCTCTGTCGTCGCTGCCGGATATGCCTTTGTTGCCGGTGAACGAAGTTGTTGTCGCCAAGATCCGTTGTCGGTAAGGGTGTTTTTGGTTCTAGTTTCCGTTTTAATTTTTTGGAACGTTGTCGTCACTGCATGTTGTTACAGTCACCGTCGTCGAAGTTCTGGTCGTCGCTGCCACTTGAGGTGGTTGTCGAGGCTACCGCCAAACTGATTCAGAGATCGCTGTTGTTTTGTTTTCTTATTGCACTAAGTATTTATGTTTTGAAATCCCCAGCATTAGTATTCTGTTATGTTTGGTTAAGACTCTGAGATTTGGTAATGTAAGGTCAAGTTCTGCTTGTTGCAGTCGCTTTTATGTTACTGCGGTTGCTGCAAAAGTGGTTTAGAGCGGAGGTTGCGGTTGCTATAACTGCAGGCCGAGAGAAACGACTTTCTGTGATGCGTTTGGTTTATGGGTTTGCTTATCGAGGTAGAGGCTTTTTCTAAAAACTTACTTTTGTAATTGGAATTGTTATAAATTGATATTGATGTGTGAAATGCATTTCGAGTGATCATGTAAGTCTTATGAGTTGTCTGGTTTGTCTTAGATGAATATGGTTGTTTGTTTGATTGAATTATTGGTTGATTTTGTTAAAATTGAAGATTTCTTAATTGGTTTGATTTGATATGATTTTGATAGTTTGAAAGTCTGAATTTTGTATTATTGGAAATTGATTTGGTCTTAAACCCATTGAAAAAGGTTGAAGATTGGTTTGGTTAGGACCTGAATAGGGTGGCAAAGTCCAAGTTTTAGGGGAGATAATGACTTAAGTTTTGGAATGAATTATAGAAAAAAATATTTATGTTTGAACTTATTTCATTAGAAAAAATTATTGTATTTTGAATGTAAATATGTAAGAAAACAATTATATTTTAAGGTCAAATTTAATAGGAAAATACGTATGTTGTGAAATTTGATTAAATAAGCATATTTGAAGGAGTTCTTGTGAACCTCAAAGTAATTGAATTTTTTATTCAATAATTTTATGTTTACGATATTTTTGAAAAAGTTTAAAGTATTCTTTAAGTTTTGATTTAGCACACAAAACAACTTGTGAGCCTTTGGAATCACTTCATATTTAAGAATGAAATTGAAATTGGTTTCGGTTTAAGTAAAAATGGCTTTGAAAATTTGATTCGGAGTAATTGATTACATGACTTGATTTGGTTTAAATTCTATTTTTATTTATTCAAATCAAGAAGTTAAGGTTTTAGAGATTTTCAATGAATTTAAGGAAATGAGTTAGGTTATTCTCCCCTAAAGTCATTGAGACTTTGCTATGGAATTTTATTACCAAATTCTTATTTAGGATGAATGATTTTGAGCCTATCAGAAGAGATTTTAAATTTGGCATGGTTTTGGAGTTGTTTGGAAGTTTTGGAAAGATGTTGCGAAAAGTGGCTCTGTTTTGAAAAGGAAATTTGTTTTTGAAAAAAAAGTGGCTTATGAGCTTGAAATAACTTGAGAAATGAGGATTTTGAAATTGAGACAAAGATGAGTTTGATTTTTGGTTTCAAAGAAAAGTGATTTGAGGAAAAAGTGATATATGGCATGAACGATGATTTGACCTGATATGGATTATAAAGGAAGTGAGGAAATGATGATGAATAAATGATTATGAATGGTTATGAATGAATATGAATGATAATATGGCTTATGCACTTCTAGTTATCTGAGATACAAGTTTTCCTAGGTAAGAGTAGTGGCTTGCCACCATGTACTACAGGTTGAGACTTGATACTTTGTTGACCCTATGTTGCAAGGGTGACCGGGCACTTATAAATCCCCAGAAAGGTTCCCCCAATGAGCAGAATTTATTTATGAATGAGAAAAAGCTATGCATAAACTCTTGGGATGCACGTATGAGAGATTTTCCAGGGTTTAGCAACCAAACATGTCGGGTTGGCTTGATAACTGACATATGAGACTCATCAGCCATAAGGCAGGCATTCATCATATGCATCTATGTGACATTGTTTGGGTGTGCATATTGTAATTGGTTTGTCCACGTGAATAATTATGTTTAACTACTAATTGCTCTACTTGATGTAACTACTTTAATTGTGTTTGAACCCTCTTATTTGTGTTTGTGACTGAAATTGAGTGGATTATGGTGAATTAGATGTTGATTGAGTTGTTTAGGCCTAGGGCTGTGACTGGTTTATGTTTTTAGTTTAGTAAAGTATGAAAAATAGAACTGGTTTAGTATAGACTTAATGAACCTATGCTCAGAACAGATTGGTCATTCATACTTGTTCCAAAGGTTACCTGAAATGTTGAGGTCAATCTCGGACGAGGTGTCCCGATTTGGTTGAGTCAGCCGTGCCCTACTTGTTGGAGTTGAGGTGCCGCCGGTCCTTGATCCCTTGGGGAGCGGGGTGGTGGTACCTGATGAATTCACATTTCATGATATTTATTTGTTCTAATTTGGTGGATTTCATCGACTTTTCTTACATTTATTCATTAAAATAGCATGCTTTTATCAATTCTTTCCTAATTGTGCTTAATTGTGAAAAAACATGTTTTTTATGCTTAAATTGCCAATTTTAATTCACTTTTCTCCATTCGATGCCTTGATATGTTTGTTTGAGTGATTTAAGGTGTTGAAGGCAAGAATGGCTTGAAGAAGTGGAAGTAAAGCATGCAAAGTGGAAGAATTCAAGAAATGAAGGATTTGTAAAGCTGTCAACCTGACCTCTCGGTACTAAAGTGATCATAACTTGAGCTACAGAGGTCCAAATGAGGCGGTTTTAGCGGCATTGAAAATTTAACGTCCGAAGCTTTAAAATGATATACAATTTCTTATAGTGGACTGATGAGCGGATAATTTATACGCTTTTTGGCATTGTTTTTAGTATGTTTTTAGTATGATTTGGTTAGTTTTTAGTATATTTTTATTAGTTTTTAGTTAAAATTCTTTTCTGGACTTTACTATGAGTTTGTGTGTTTTTCTGTGATTTCAGGTATTTTCTGGCTGAAATTGAGGGACCTGAGCAAAAATCTGATTCAGAGACTGAAAAGGACTGCAGATGCTGTTGGATTCTGACCTCCCTGCACTCGAAGTGGATTTTCTGGAGCTACAGAAGCCCAATTGGCGCGCTCTCAACGGCGTTGGAAAGTAGACATCCTGGGCTTTCCAGCAATATATAATAGTCCATACTTTGCCTAAGATTTGATGGCCCAAACCGGCGTTCAAACTCACCTTCAGAAATCCCAGCGTTAAACGCCGGAACTGGCACCAGAATGGGAGTTAAACGCCCAAACTGGCACCAAAGCTGGTGTTTAACTCCAAGAAGAGTCTCTACACGAAAAATGCTTCATTGCTCAGCCCAAGCACACACCAAGTGGGCCCGGAAGTGGATTTTTATGTCATTTACTCATCTTTGTAATCCTTAGGCTACTAGTTCCCTATAAGTAGGACCTTTTACTATTGTATTTTCATCTTCGAATCTTTGGACATCTAGTTCTTAGATCATTGGGAGGCTGGCCTCACGGCCATGCCTAGACCTTGTTCTTATGTATTTTCAACGGTGGAGTTTCTACACACCATAGATTAAGGTGTGGAGCTCTGCTGTACCTCGAGTATTAATGCAATTACTATTGTTCTTCTATTCAATTCCGCTTGTTCTTTGTCCAAGATATCACTTGTTCTTCAACTTGATGAATGTGATGATCCGTGACACTCATCATCATTCTCACCTATGAACGTGTGACTGACAACCACCTCCGTTCTACCTTAGATTGGGTGAATATCTCTTGGATTCCTGATACACGATGCATGGTTGATCGCCTGACAACCGAGTGCTCGCCTGACAAACGAGCCAGCCATTCCGTGAGATCAGAGTCTTCGTGGTATAGGCAAGAACTGATGGCGGCATTCAAGAGAATCCGGAAGGTCTAACCTTGTCTGTGGTATTCTGAGTAGGATTCAATGATTGAATGACTGTGACGTGCTTCAAACTCCTGAAGGCGGGGCGTTAGTGACAGACGCAAAAGAATCACTGGATTCTATTCCGGCCTGATCGAGAACCGACAGATGGATAGCCGTGCCGTGACAGGGTGCGTTGAACATTTCCACTGAGAGGATGGGAGGTAGCCACTGACAACGGTGAAACCCTTGCATAAGCTTGCCATGGAAAGGAGTAAGAAGGATTGGATGAAGACAGTAGGAAAGCAGAGAGACGGAAGGGACCAAGCATCTTCATACGCTTATCTGAAGTTCCTACCAATGAATTACATAAGTACCTCTATCTTTATCTTTATGTATTATTCATATATCACCCATACCCATTTGAGTCTGCCTGACTAAGATTTACAAGGTGACCATAGCTTGCTTCATACCAACAATCTCCGTGGGATCGACCCTTACTCGCGTAAGGTTTATTACTTGGACGACCCAGTGCACTTGCTGGTTAGTTGTGCGAAGTTGTAGTGATCACAATTTCGTGCACCAAGTTTTTGGCGCCGTTGCCGGGGATTGTTTCGTGTATGGACAACTGACGGTTCATCTTGTTGCTTAGATTAGGTATTTTTCAGAGTTCTTAAGAATGAATTCTAGTGTTTCAAGGTGATGTTCTTATCATCACCAAAGCTGATTGATTATCATCAATTTAGCTCTTGAATGCAATGTCCTGCTGAAGCTTGGCTAGCCATGTCTAATTCCTTTAGACTAAAGCTTTAGACTAACATTGCATGATTCCTGGAATTCTCATTAAGAATTTTGATATCTTTATTTTACTTTTCCACTTAATTTTCGAAAAAAAAATTACAAAATCATAAAAACCAAAAATATTCTATGTTTCTTGTTGAGTCTAGTGTCTCATGTTAAGTTTGGTGTCAATTGCATGTTTCTGTTCTTCTTGCATTTTTTCGAATTCATGCATGTGTCTTCATTAATCTTCAAGTTGTTCTTGATGATTCCCTTACTCTGATCTTTAAATTCTCTTGACTTGAGTGTTTTGTTGTTTTCCATATGCATTCTCATTTTGTTAGTGTCAGTAGTATACAAACTGCTAAGTTTGGTGTCTTGCATGCATTGTTATTTGATTTTAGTTGCATTTTGATTATTCCTCATTATTAAAAAAAATCCAAAAATATTTTTAATTTGTGTCTTTTCAAGTCAATAATACAGAGAATTGAAGATTCAGAACATACAGCAGAGGAATTACACAGAAAAAGGCTGGGCGTTCAAAATGCCCAGTGAGGAAGGCAGACTGGCGTTTAAACGCCAGCCAGGATGCCTGGTTGGGCGTTTAACGCCCAAAAAGGTAGTGCATTGGGCGTTAAATGCCAGAATGTGCACCATTCTGGGCGTTTAACGCCAGGATGGCACAAGAGGGAAGATTCTGTTTTTAATTCAGATTTTTTTCAAGTTTTCAAAGTTTTTCAAAATCAAATCTTTTTCAAATCATATCTTTTCAATCAAATCTTTTTCAAAATCAATTTCCTTCCTTTTTCAAAGATACTTGCTAACAATTAATGATTTGATTGAACAATTCAAGTATGTTGCCTTTTCTGTTGAGAAAGGTTTAATGTTTAAATCATATCTTTTCTTGTTAGGGAAGTCAATAATTTTTAAAAATCAAATCTTATTTTTTAAAATTGTTTTCAAATCATATCTTTTCAATCATATCTTTTTAAAACCATAACTTTTCAATCATATCTTTTTAATCACATCTTTTTCAAAATAGTTTTCAATCATATCTTTTTAAATTCTAATTTCAAAATCTTTTTCAAAAAATTACTTGATTTCTTTCCCACTCCTGGTTTTCGAAAATCAATTAAAGTTTTTCAAAATGTTTTCAAAATCTTTCACTTAATTTTCGAAAATTTCTTCCTCTCTTCTCACATCCTTCTATTTATGGAGTACCACTCCTTCTCAATGCACAATTCGAACTCTATCTGATTAAGTTCGAATTCTTCTACCTCTTCCTTCTAATTTCCTTCTTCTCTGACACCTCAAGGAATCTCTATACTGTGACATAGAGGATTCCATATTTTCTTGTTTTCTTCTCTTTCATATGAGCAGGAACAAGGACAAAAGCATTCTTGTTGAAGCTGACCCTGAACCTGAAAGGACCTTGAAGCGAAAGCTAAGAGAAGCTAAGGCACAACTCTCTGTAGAGGACCTAACAGAAATCTTCAAAGAAGAAGACATGGCAGCCGAAAACAACAAACAATGCAAATAATGCAAGGAAGGTGCTGGGTGACTTTACTACACCTACTCCCGACTTCTATGGGAGAAGCATCTCTATCCCTGCCATTGGAGCAAACAACTTTGAGCTTAAGCCTCAATTAGTTTCTCTAATGCAACAGAATTGCAAGTTCCATGGACTTCCATTGGAAGATCCTCATCAGTTCTTAGCTGAATTTTTGCAAATCTGTGACACTGTCAAGACTAATGGGGTTGACCCTGAGGTCTACAGACTTATGCTATTCCCTTTTGCTATAAGAGACAGAGCTAGGACATGGTTGGACTCACAACCTAAAGAAAGCCTGGACTCATGGGAAAAGCTAGTCAATGCCTTCTTGGCAAAGTTCTTTCCACCTCAAAAATTGAGTAAGCTTAGAGTGGAAGTCCAAACCTTCAGACAGAAGGATGGAGAATCCCTCTATGAAGCTTGGGAAAGATACAAACAATTGATCAGAAAATGTCCTTCTGACATGCTTTCTGAATGGAGCATCATAGGTATTTTCTATGATGGTCTCTCTGAACTGTCTAAGATGTCTTTGGATAGCTCTGCTGGAGGATCTCTTCATTTGAAGAAGACGCCTACAGAAGCTCAAGAGCTGATTGAAATGGTTGCAAATAACCAATTCATGTACACTTCTGAAAGGAATCCTGTGAACAATGGGACTAATCAGAAGAAAGGAGTTCTTGAGATTGATACTCTGAATGCCATTCTGGCTCAGAACAAGATATTGACTCAACAAGTCAATTTGATTTCTCAAAGTCTGTCTGGAATGCAAAATGCACCAAGCAGTACTAAGGATGCTTCATCGGAGGAAGAAGCCTATGATCCTGAGAACCCTTCAATGGAAGAGGTGAATTACCTAGGAGAACCCTATGGAAACACCTATAATCCTTCATGGAGAAATCACCCAAATCTCTCATGGAAGGATCAACAGAGACCTCAACAAAGTTTCAACAACAATAATGGTGGAAGAAACAGGTTTAGCAATGGCAAGCCTTTTCCATCATCTTCTCAGCAACAGACAGAGAATTCTAAGCAGAACCACTCTGACTTAGCAACCATGGTCTCTGATCTAATCAAAACCACTCAAAGTTTCATGACTGAAACAAGGTCCTCCATTAGGAATTTGGAGGCACAAGTGGGACAGCTGAGCAAGAAAATTACTGAACTCCCTCCTAGTACTCTTCCAAGCAATACAGAAGAAAATCCAAAAGGAGAGTGCAAAGCCATCAACATGGCCGAATTTTGAGAGGAAGGAGAGGAGGTGAACGCCACTGAGGAAGACCTCAATGGGCGTGCACTAGCCTCCAATAAGTTCCCTAATGAGGAACCATGGGAATCTGAGGCTCAAAATGAGACCATAGAGATCCCATTGGACTTACTTCTGCCTTTCATGAGCTCTGATGAGTATTCCTCCTCTGAAGAGGATGAATATGTCACTGAAGAGCAAGTTGCTAAATACCTTGGAGCAATCATGAAGCTAAATGACAAGTTATTTGGAAATGAGACTTGGGAGGATGCACCCCCTTTGCTCACCAAAGAACTGGATGACTTGTCTAGGCAGAAATTACCTCAAAAGAGACAAGACCCTGGGAAGTTTTCAATACCTTGTACCATAGGCACCATGACCTTCAAGAAGGCTCTGTGTGACTTAGGGTCAAGTGTAAACCTCATGCCTCTCTCTGTAATGGAGAAGCTAGGGATCTTTGAGGTGCAAGCTGCAAGAATCTCACTAGAGTTGGCAGACAATTCAAGAAAACAAGCTTATGGACTTGTAGAGGATGTTCTGGTAAAGATTGAAGACCATTACATCCCTGCTGATTTCATAGTCCTAGAGACTGGGAAGTGCATGGATGAATCTATCATCCTTGGCAGACCCTTCCTAGCCACAGCAAAGGCTGTGATTGATGTTGATGGAGGTGAACTGATCATTCAAGTGAATGAAGAATCCTTTGTGTTTAAGGCTCAAGGATATCCCTCTGTCACCATGGAGAGGAAGCATGAAGAGCTTCTCTCAAATCAGAGTCAAACAGAGCCCCCACAGTCAAACTCTAAGTTTGGTGTTGGGAGATGGTGCACGAAATTGCAATAACACTTTTGCAATCCCGCACAACTAACCAGCAAGTGCACTGGGTCGTCTAAGTAATACCTTGCGTGAGCAAGGGTCGATCCCACGGAGATTGTCGGCTTGAAGCAAGCTATGGTTATCTTGTAAATCTTAGTCAGGATATCAGAAATTATCAGGATTGATTGTAAAAAGCAAAAGAACATGAAAAAGGTACTTGTTTTGCAGTAATGGAGAATAGGTTGAGGTTTGGAGATGCTCCATCTTCTGAATCTCTGCTTTCCTACTGTCTTCTTCATCAAACACGCAAGGCTCCTTCCATGGCAAGCTGTATGTAGGGCTTCACCATTGTCAGTGGCTACCTCCCATCCTCTCAGTGAAAATACGTCCCTGATGCTCTGTCACAGCATAGGCTAATCATCTGTCGGTTCTCAATCAGGCCGGAATAGAATCCAGTGATTCTTTTGCGTCTGTCACTAACGCCCCACCCTCAGGAGTTTGAAGCACGTCACAGTCATCCAGTCATTGAATCCTACTCAGAATACCACAGACAAGGTTTAGACTTTCCGGATTCTCTTGAATGCCGCCATCAGTTCTAGCTTATACCACGAAGATTCCGATTAAAGAACCCAAGAGATATCTACTTAATCTAAGATAGAACGGAGGTGGTTGTCAGCCACACGTTCATAGTTGAGAATATGATGAGTGTCACGGATCATCACATTCATCCGGGTTAAGAGCAAGTGATATCTTAGAATGGAAGCAAGCATGATTGAATAAGAAACAGTAGTAATTGCATTAATCCATCAAGACACAGCAGAGCTCCTCACCCCCAACCATGGGGTTTAGAGACTCATACTGTGGAAAGAAACGTGTAAGAAATGTTATGAGGTCATAAGGTCCGGATACAATGTCAAAAGATCCTATAAATAGTAAACTAGTGTCCTAAGGTTTACAGAAATGAGTAAATGACAGAAAAATCCACTTTCGGGCCCACTTGGTGTGTGCTTGGGCTGAGCAATGAAGGAATTTCGTGTAGAGACCTTTTCTGGAGTTAAACGCCAGCTTTCATGCCAGTTTGGGCGTTTAACTCCAAATTTTATGCCAATTCCGGCGTTTAACGCTGGAATTTCTGTAGGTGACTTTGAGCGCCGGTTTGGGCCATCAAATCTTGGGCAAAGTATGGACTATTATATATTTCTGGAAAGCCCAGGATGTCTACTTTCCAATGCCGTTGAGAGCGTGCCAATTGGGCTTCTGTAGCTCCAGAAAATCCACTTCGAGTGCAGGGAGGTCAGAATCCAACAGCATCTGCAGTCCTTTTCAGTCTCTGGATCAGATTTTTGCTCAGGACCCTCAATTTCAGTCAGAAAATACCTGAAATCACAGAAAAACACACAAACTCATAGTAAAGTCCAGAAGAGTGAATTTTACTTAAAAACTAATAAAAATATACTAAAAACTAACTAAAAGATACTAAAAACATACTAAAAACAATGCCAAAAAGCGTATAAATTATCCGCTCATCACAACACCAAACTTAAATTGTTGCTTGTCCCCAAGCAACTGAAAATCAAAATAGGATAAAAAGAAGAGAATATACTATAGACTCCAAAATATCAAAGAAACATAGTTCCAATTAGATGAGCGGGACTAGTAGCTTTTTGCCTCCGAACAGTTTTGGCATCTCACTCTATCCCTTAAAGTTCAGAATGATTGGCATCTATAAGAACTCAGAACTCAGATAGTGTTATTGATTCTCCTAGTTAAGTATATTGATTCTTGAACATAGCTAGTGTATGAGTCTTGGCTGTGGCCCAAAGCACTCTATCTTCCAGTATTACCACCGGATACATACATGCCACAGACACATAATTGGGTGAACCTTTTTAGATTGTGACTCAGCTTTGCTAAAATCCCCAATTAGAGGTGTCCAGGGTTCTTAAGCACACTCTTTTTGCTTTGGTTCACGACTTTATTTCTTTCCTTTTCTCTCTCTCTTTTTTTTTTTGAAAATTTTTTTTTTTTTGTATTCACTGCTTTTTCTTGCTTCAAGAATCATTTTGATGATTTTTCAGATCCTCAATAACAGTTCTCCTTTTCCATCATTCTTTCAAGAGCCAACAATTTTAACATTCTTAAAACAACAAATTCAAGAGACATATGCACTGTTCAAGCATTCATTCAGAAAACAAAAAGTATTGTCACCACATCAAACTAATTCAACTAGTTGCAGAGATAAATTTCGAAATCCTGTACTTCTTGTTCTTTTGTGATTAAAGCATTTTTCATTTAAGAGAGGTGATGGATTCATAGGACATTCATAACTTTAAGGCATAAATTTTATTAATTATGAACTAAGAACAAGACTCAAATATAGATATAAGATGAGACTAAAAATAAAAATAGAAAATAAGACAAGAAAAACGAAAAAATAGGCTCCTAATGATAGAGGTTTTCACAGAGTTAGAACTCAACAACCTTGATTTTGAGAAGTGGATGCTCCCTCAGCTTGAGAGGAGAGCTTTTGGCATTTCAACTCTTGGAGTTCACGCCCCTGCTTCTCTTGTTCCTTCAGCAATTTGCAGAGCATGCAGTTCTGATTCTGCTGTTCTTCCTTCAGTTGCTCCATAGTCTCTTGCAACTTGGTGATAGATGCTTCTAGGCTGGACCAGTAGTCAATTCTTGGGAATTCAGGGAGGAATTCCTGCGCCCTCCTCTTGATGGAGTTGTCTTGCACTTGTCCTTCCATTGACTTCTTGGTGATTGGGTGTTCAATGGGTATGAACTCATCTACTCCCATCTTCACCCCAGCCTCTTTACAGAGCAAGGAAATCAAGCTTGGATAAGCCAATTTGGCTTCAGTGGAATTCTTATTTGCAATTGTGTAGATCTCACAAGCAATCACATGATGCACCTCCACTTCTCTTCCAAGCATAATGCAATGAATCATCACTGCTCTCTTAATGGTGACCTCAGAACGGTTGCTAGTGGGCAATATGGAACGCCCAATAAAGTCTAGCCAACCTCTTGCAATTGGCTTGAGGTCTCCCCTCTTGAGTTGGTTTGGGACACCCTTTGAATTGTTTATCCACTTAGTCCCAGGGAGGCATATGTCCTCTAGAACTTGATCCAACCCTTTATCTACTCTCACCATCCTCCTATTGAAGGAGTCAGGATCATCTTGTAGTTGGGGCAACTTGAAGATTTCTCTTATTTTGTCCAGATGGAAGTACATAACTTTCCCTCTGACCATGGTTCTGTAGGTATGGTAAGCGGTTCCAGTCATTCTCTGCTTATCTGTCAGCCACAGATTTGAGTAGAATTCCTGAACCATGTTCCTTCCAACCTTTGTCCCAGGATTGGTCAGAACTTCCCATCCTCTGTTTTGAATTTGCTCTTGGATCCCCGGATATTCATCTTCTTTCAGATCAAATTTAACTTTCGGGATCACTGACCTCAGACCCATTATTTTGTGATAATGGTCTTCATGTTCTTTGGTTAAGAACTTCTCTTGACTCCAAAGATTCTTTGGATTATTCTCTTTCTTGCCTCTTAAATTGGTTTGTTTTCCCTTAGGAGCCATGATATTGATGAATCTTGGCTTAGTGATCACGGAAAAGCACACCAAACTTAGAGGTTTGCTTGTCCTCAAGCAAAAGAAAAGAAAGAAGAGAGAAAGAGAAAGAGGAAATTCGAATGGTGTGGGTAAAGGGGGTTCCAAACGTGAATTTATAAGGGAGGGGAGAAGAGATTTCGAAAAAAATAAAAATTTGAAAGGAGATTTGAGAAGATGTGAAAAGAAATTGAGGAAAGGGTGAGTTTTTGAAGAAGATTTGGGATTAATTTGAAATAGATTTGAAGAATGGTTTTGATTTGTGAAGATTTGAAAGTGAATGATGAAAGGTTGAAGTGCATTTATGTAGAAGAGTATGGTTAAAAAGAGGAAAGTTTGAAAAAATTTGAGTTGAAAACAAAAATGTGGTCCCCCCACCTTTCTGGCGTTAAACGCCCAGAATGGCACCCATTCTGGCGTTTAACGCCCATTTGCTACCCCTTTTGGGCGTTTAACGCCCAGTCAGGTGCCCTGGCTGGCGTTAAACGCCAGAAATCCTTTGCACTGGGC
The DNA here is from genome assembly GCF_014773155.1 of Arachis stenosperma. Lineage (NCBI taxonomy): Eukaryota > Viridiplantae > Streptophyta > Magnoliopsida > Fabales > Fabaceae > Arachis > Arachis stenosperma. The sequence goes on from NC_080383.1 coordinate 64,179,345, forward strand.
GTTTTTCCAAAACGCCCAGGATGCTGCACACCTGGCGTTAAACGCCCAGAATGGTGCCCATTCTGGCGTTTAACGCCCAAAATGGTACCATTACTGGCGTTAAACGCCCAGAATGGTGCCCATTCTGGCGTTTAACGCCCAAAATGCCCCTTACTGGCGTTTTTTCGCCAGTAAGCTCATTTTCTCTGCTTTTTGAGCTGAATCCTTCTGTAACTCTGTGAATTCCTTCATTTTTGATACTTGCCTCTGTAAGAACAATTCATACAACTTTCTAATGACTGGGTTGCCTCCCAGCAAGCGCTTCTTTACTGTCTTTAGCTGGACTTTTACTGAGAATCACTCAAGCCTCAGTTTTGAGCATTCCTGCTCAAAATTTCCTTCAAGATAGTGCTTGATTCTCTGTCCATTTACAATGAACTTTCTGTCAGAATCAGTATCCTGAAGCTCAACATATCCATATGGTGAGACTCCTGTAATCACATACGGACCCCTCCACCGGGATTTGAGTTTTCCTGGAAACAATTTGAGCCTGGAGTTGAAGAGCAGAACTTTTTGTCCTGGCTCAAAGACTCTGGTTGACAATCTCTTGTCATGCCACTTCTTTGCCTTTTCCTTATAAATTTTTGCATTTTCAAAGGCATTGAGTCTGAACTACTCTAGCTCATTTAGCTGGAGCAGTCTTTTCTCACCAGCTAACTGTGCATCCATGTTTAGGAATCTGGTTGCCCAGTAGGCCTTATGTTCCAGTTCCACAGGCAAATGACAGGCCTTCCCATATACTAGTTGGTATGGGGAGGTTCCTATAGGAGTCTTGAATGCTGTTCTATATGCCCACAGAGCATCATCCAAGCTCTTTGCCCAATCCTTTCTCCGGGCTATCACAGTCCGTTCCAGGATTCTTTTTAGTTCTCTGTTAGAGACTTCAGCTTGCCCATTTGTCTGTGGATGATACGGAGTTGCCACTTTATGGCTAATTCCATATCTAACCATAGCAGAGTATAGCTGTTTGTTGCAGAAATGAGTGCCCCCATCACTGATTAGCACTCTGGGGACGCCAAACCTACTGAAAATGTTTTTCTGGAGGAATTTCAGTACGGTTTTGGTATCATTAGTGGGTGTAGCAATTGCTTCTACCCACTTAGATACATAGTCCACTGCCACCAGAATATAAGTGTTTGAGTATGATGGTGGGAATGGTCCCATGTAATCAATTCCCCATACATCAAACAATTCTATCTCTAATATCCCTTGTTGAGGCATGGCATATCCGTGAGGCAGGTTACCAGCTCTTTGGCAACTGTCACAGTTACGCACAAACTCTCGGGAATCTTTATAGAGAGTAGGCCAGTAGAAGCCGCACTGGAGAACTTTAGTGGCTGTTCGCTCACTTCCAAAATGTCCTCCATACTGTGATCCATGGCAGTGCCATAGGATCCTTCGTGCTTCTTCTCTGGGTACACATCTGCGGATCACTCCGTCAGCACATCTCTTAAAGAGATATGGTTCATCCCAAAGGTAGTACTTGGCATCTGAAATTAATTTCTTTCTTTGCACATTGCTGTACTCCTTGGGTATGAACCTCACAGCTTTATAATTTGCCATATCTGCAAACCATGGAGCTTCCTGAATGGCAAAGAGTTGCTCATCTGGGAAAGTCTCAGAGATCTCAGTAGAAGGGAGGGACGCCCCAGCTACTGGTTCTATTCGGGACAGATGATCAGCTACTTGATTCTCTGTCCCTTTTCTGTCTCTTATTTCTATATCAAACTCTTGCAGAAGCAACACCCATCTGATAAGCCTGGGTTTTGAATCCTGCTTTGTGAGTAAGTATTTAAGAGCAGCATGGTCAGTGTACACAATCACCTTTGATCCCACTAGGTAGGATCTAAACTTGTCAATGGCATAGACCACTGCAAGTAATTCTTTTTCTGTGGTTGTGTAATTCTTCTGTGCATCATTTAGAACACGGCTAGCATAATAAATGACATGCAGAAGTTTGTTATGCCTCTGCCCCAACACTGCACCAATGGCATGATCACTGGCATCACACATTAATTCAAATGGTAATGCCCAATCTGGTGCAGAGATGACTGGTGTTGTGACCAGTTTAGCTTTAAGGGTCTCAAATGCCTGCAAACACTGTGTGTCAAACACAAATGGCGTGTCAGCAGCTAACAGGTTACTCAAAGGTTTAGCAATTTTCGAAAAATCCTTGATAAACCTTCTATAGAATCCTGCATGCCCCAGAAAGCTTCTGATTGCCTTAACATTGGCAGGTGGTGGTAATTTTTCAATTACCTCTACCTTTGCCTTATCCACCTCTATTCCCCTGCTTGAAATTTTGTGCCCAAGGACAATTCCTTCAGTCACCATAAAATGGCATTTCTCCCAGTTTAAAACCAGGTTAGTCTCTTGGCACCTTTTCAAGACAAGTGCTAGGTGATTAAGACAGGAGCTAAATGAGTCTCCATATACTGAAAAGTCATCCATGAAGACTTCCATAAATTTCTCTACCATATCTGAGAAGATAGAGAGCATGCACCTCTGAAAGGTTGCAGGTGCATTGCACAGACCAAAAGGCATCCTCCTGTAGGCAAACACGCTACAAGGGCAGGTGAATGCTGTTTTCTCTTGGTCCTGGGGATCTACTGCAATTTGGTTGTAGCCTGAATAGCCATCCAAAAAGCAGTAATAATCATGACCAGCTAATCTTTCTAGCATTTGGTCTATGAATGGTAAAGGAAAATGATCCTTTCTGGTGGCTGTATTGAGTCTTCTATAATCAATACACATGCGCCACCCTGTGACTGTCCTTGTAGGAACTAGTTCATTTTTTTCATTATGAACCACTGTCATGCCTCCCTTTTTGGGAACAACTTGGACAGGGCTCACCCAAGGGCTATCAGAAATAGGATAAATAATCCCAGCCTCCAGTAATTTAGTGACCTCTTTCTGCACCACCTCCTTCATGGCAGGATTTAGCCTCCTCTGTGGTTGGACCACTGGTTTGGCATTATCCTCCAACAGGATTTTGTGCATGCATCTAGCTGGACTAATGCCCTTGAGATCACTTATGGACCACCCAAGAGCTGTCTTGTGTGTCCTTAGCACTTTAATCAGTGCTTCCTCTTCCTGTGGATTTAAAGCAAAGCTTATAATCACTGGAAAAGTGTCACCCTCTCCCAGAAATGCATATTTCAGGGATGATGGTAGTGGTTTGAGTTCAGGCTTAGGAGGCTTATCCTCTTCCTGAGGAATTTTCGAAAATTCCTTTGCCTCCTCTGGTTCTTCTTGATCAGGTTGAGCATCTTTGAAGATGTCCTCAAGCTCTGATTCTAGGCTTTCAGCCATATTGATCTCTTCTACCAGAGAGTCAATAATGTCAGCGCCCATGCAGTCATCTGGCGTGTCTGGATGCTGCATAGCTTTTACAGCATTCAACTTGAACTCATCCTCATTGACTCTCAAGGTCACTTTCCCCTTTTGTACATCAATGAGAGTTTGTCCAGTTGCTAGGAAAGGTCTTCCTAGAATGAGAGTTGCACTCTTGTGCTCCTCCATTTCCAGCACCACAAAGTCAGTTGGAAAGGCAAATGGCCCAACCTTGACAATCATGTCCTCTATTATGCCTGATGGGTGTTTAATGGAGCCATCAGCAAGTTGGAGGCATATCCTGGTTGGTTTGACTTCTCCAATCAACCCAAGCTTTCTGATAGTGGATGCAGGTATTAGATTGATGCTTGCTCCAAGATCACATAAAGCTGTCTTGGTGCAAGTGCCTTCTAATGTGCATGGTATCAGAAAGCTTCCAGGATCTTGAAGCTTTTCTGGTAAGCTTTTTAGAATGACTGCACTGCATTCTTCAGTGAGAAACACTTTTTCAGTTTCTCTCCAATCCTTCTTATGGCTTAAAATTTCTTTCATGAATTTAGCATAAGAAGGTATTTGCTCAAGTGCCTCTGCAAACGGAATCTTTATCTCAAGAGTCCTTAGATAGTCTGCAAAGCGGGCAAATTGCTTATCCTGTTCCGCTTTGCGGAGTTTCTGAGGATAAGGCATCTTGGCTTGATATTCTTCAACCTTAGATGCTGCAGGTTTATTCCTTACAGAAGGGGTTGAAGAAGCCTTTTAAGAGGGATTACTGTCAGCACTCTCAGGTGTCTGATCTCCCCTTGGCGTTTGAACGCCAGGAATGGGTGGAAAATGGGCGTTTAACGCCAACTTTTCCCCCTTTTCTGGCGTTTGAACGCCAGAACTGGGCAAGGAATGGGCGTTTAACGCCAACTTTCCTTCCCTTTCTGGCGTTTGAACGCCAATATTCCTCTCTGGGCTCTTACTGTCCTCAGAGGGATTTTGAACAGTGGTTTGGTTGTCCTCTGTCACTTGTTCCTTGTTTGGCTTTTTACTCTTTTGAGCAGTGTTATTCAAGGTCTTCCCACTCCTCAATTGAACTGCTTGACACTCCTCCGTTATTTGTTTAGATATTTGCTGTTTTGCTTGATTCAACTGTAGTTCTATGCTCTTATTAGCAACTTTAGTTTCATGGAGCATCTCTTTAAATTCTGCTAACTGTTCTGTCATCAGGAGCAATTGTTGATTGATCTCATTCATCTGTTCTTGAGGGTTAGGATCAGTGACTAATGCCATGACTTCCTCCTTTGGAACGAACTCATTGCTAGAATACAAGTATTGGTTTCTAGCAACAGTGTCTATAAGCTCTTGAGCTTCTTCAATTGTCTTCCTCATGTGTATAGATCCACCAGCTGAGTGGTCTAAAGACATCTGAGCTTTTTCTGTAAGCCCATAGTAGAAAATGTCTAACTGGACCCACTCTGAAAATATTTCAGAGGGACATTTCCTTAGCATACCTCTATACCTCTCCCAGGCATTGTAAAGGGATTCATTATCCTCTTGTTTAAAGCCTTGGATGTCCAGCCTTAGCTGTGTCATCCTCTTTGGAGGGTAGAAATGATTCAGGAATTTGTCTGACAACTGTTTCCATGTCTTTATGCTTGCTGTAGGTTGGTTATTCAACCACCTTTTAGCTTGATCTTTTACAGCAAATGGGAACAGTAATAGTCTGTAGACATCCTGATCTACCTCTTTATCATGCACTGTGTCAGCAATTTGTAAGAACTGTGCCAGAAACTCAGTAGGTTCTTCCTGTGGAAGACCGAAATACTGGCAATTTCGCTGCACTATGATAATGAGTTGAGGATTTAGCTCAAAGCTGCTTGCTTTGATGGGGGGCGTGCAGATGCTACTCCCATATGCAGCTGTAATGGGGTTAGCATATGACCCCAGAGTCCTTCTGGACTGATCAATTCCACTTAAGTCCATTATGGACAAAAGGGAAATGGTAATGATTGCAAAGAGATAAATTTTGCTTATTTTTATTTTTTTTTTGAAATATCCGAAAAAAATTAAAATAACATAAAATAAAACAAAAGGAAAATAAAATAAAAAAAATTCGAAAATCAAAGGGAAAATGAAATCAAAGAAAATTGAGAACTGAATCAATTAGTAAAAAAAAAGATTTTGAAAACAGCAATTAAAAAGATATGATTGAAAAATTTTTATGAAAAAGATTTGATTTTTAAAAAGAGGAAAGAGAAAAACACAAAAAGACACCAAACTTAAAATTTTTAGAAATCAAACACTAATTTTTTTCGAAAATTTTAAGAGAAAAACACAAAGAGGACACCAAACTTAGAATTTTTTTATGAATCAAAAAGGGACTAAGAACATGCAAAAATCGAAAATTAAGAGAAGAACAAAAGCATGCAATTGACACCAAACTTAGAATATGAAACTAGACTCAACTAAAAGACTCTAAACCAACAAAAATAAAACAGTCCTAATCTAAGCAACAAGATAAGCCGTCAGTTGTCCAAACTCGAACAATCCCCGGCAACGGCGCCAAAAACTTGGTGCACGAAATTGCAATAACACTTTTGCAATCCCGCACAACTAACCAGCAAGTGCACTGGGTCGTCCAAGTAATACCTTGCGTGAGCAAGGGTCGATCCCACGGAGATTGTCGGCTTGAAGCAAGCTATGGTTATCTTGTAAATCTTATCAGGATATCAGAAATTATCAGGATTGATTGTAAAAAGCAAAAGAACATGAAAAAGGTACTTGTTTTGCAGTAATGGAGAATAGGTTGAGGTTTGGAGATGCTCCATCTTCTGAATCTCTGCTTTCCTACTGTCTTCTTCATCAAACACGCAAGGCTCCTTCCATGGCAAGCTGTATGTAGGGCTTCACCATTGTCAGTGGCTACCTCCCATCCTCTCAGTGAAAATACGTCCCTGATGCTCTGTCACAGCATAGGCTAATCATCTGTCGGTTCTCAATCAGGCCGGAATAAAATCCAGTGATTCTTTTGCGTCTGTCACTAACGCCCCGCCCTCAGGAGTTTGAAGCACGTCACAGTCATCCAGTCATTGAATCCTACTCAGAATACCACAGACAAGGTTTAGACTTTCCGGATTCTCTTGAATGCCGCCATCAGTTCTAGCTTATACCACGAAGATTTCGATTAAAGAAACCAAGAGATATCTACTTAATCTAAGATAGAACGGAGGTGGTTGTCAGTCACACGTTCATAGTTGAGAATATGATGAGTGTCATGGATCATCACATTCATCCGGGTTAAGAGCAAGTGATATCTTAGAATGGAAGCAAGCATGATTGAATAAGAAACAGTAGTAATTGCATTAATCCATCAAGACACAGCAGAGCTCCTCACCCCCAACCATGGGGTTTAGAGACTCATACTGTGGAAAGAAACGTGTAAGAAATGTTATGAGGTCATAAGGTCCGGATACAATGTCAAAAGATCCTATAAATAGTAAACTAGTGTCCTAAGGTTTACAGAAATGAGTAAATGATAGAAAAATCCACTTCCGGTCCCACTTGGTGTGTGCTTGGGCTGAGCAATGAAGGAATTTCGTGTAGAGACCTTTTCTGGAGTTAAACGCCAGCTTTCATGCCAGTTTGGGCGTTTAACTCCAAATTTTATGCCAGTTCCGGCGTTTAACGCTGGAATTTCTGTAGGTGACTTTGAGCGCCGGTTTGGGCCATCAAATCTTGGGCAAAGTATGGACTATTATATATTGCTGGAAAGCCCAGGATGTCTACTTTCCAATGCCGTTGAGAGCGCGCCAATTGGGCTTCTGTAGCTCCAGAAAATCCACTTCGAGTGCAGGGAGGTCAGAATCCAACAGCATCTGCAGTCCTTTTCAGTCTCTGGATCAGATTTTTGCTCAGGACCCTCAATTTCAGTCAGAAAATACCTGAAATCACAGAAAAACACACAAACTCATAGTAAAGTCCAGAAGAGTGAATTTTACTTAAAAACTAATAAAAATATACTAAAAACTAACTAAAAGATACTAAAAACATACTAAAAACAATGCCAAAAAGCGTATAAATTATCCGCTCATCAGGAGACCACAACCAAACTCTAAGTTTGGTGTTGAACCCCCACATTCAAACTCTAAGTTTGATGTTGGGAGGTTCCAACATTGCTCTGAGAAAATGTGAGGCTCCATGAGAGCCCTCTGTCAAGCTACTGACATTAAAGAAGCGCTTGTTGGGAGGCAATCCAATGTCATATTTTATATATTTTCCTTTGTTATTTTATTTTATTTTGTAGGTTGATGATCATGAGAAGTCACAAAATCAATTGAAAAAGCAAAAACAGGAAGAAAAATAGCACACCCTGGAGGAAGAACCTACTGGCGTTTAAACGCCAGTAAGGCTAGCAGATGGGCGTTTAACGCCCAGTCTGGCACCATTCTGGGCGTTTAACGCCAGAAAGGGGCACCAGACTGGCGTTAAACGCCAGGAAAGGGCAAGAACCTGGCGTTAAACGCCAGAAATGGGCACCAGCCCGGCGTTTAACGCCAGAATTGGCTCAAAACACGTTTTTGCATGCCATTTGGTGCAGGGATGACTTTTCCTTGACACCTCAGGATCTGTGGATCCCACAGGATCCCCACCAACCCCACCACTCTCTCTTCTTCTTCACCATTCACCAATCACCTCAACACCTCTTCCCCAAAAACTCCTCACCTATCAAATCCCATTTTCTCTTCACCACTCACATCCATCCTTCATAAAACCCCATTTACCTCACCATTCAAAATTCAAACCACTTTCCCACCCAAACCCACCCATAAAGGCCGAACCACAAAGCCACCTCCATCTCCTCCATTTCTTCTTCTTCTACTCTCTTCTTTCTTCTTTTGCTCGAGGACGAGCAAACCTTTTAAGTTTGGTGTGGTAAAAGCGTTGCTTTTCGTTTTTCCATAACCATTTATGGCATCCAAGGCCGGAGAAACCTCTAGAAAGAGGAAAGGGAAGGCAAAAGCTTCCACCTCCGAGTCATGGGAGATGGAGAGATTCATCTCAAGGGTGCATCAAGACCACTTCTATGAAGTTGTGGCCTTGAAAAAGGTGATCCCTGAGGTCCCTTTCAAACTCAAGAAGGGTCAACTTTGATCAAAGGTTGGACCAAGTCCTCATAGACATTTGTGAAGAGGGCGCTCAATGGAAGAGAGATTCAAGAGGGAAGCCAACAAGAGATCTCACTCATGAACATGAGGAAATTCCTCATCATGAAATCCCTGAGATACCTCAAGGGATGCACTTTCCTCCACAAAACTACTGGGAGCAAATCAACACCTCCCTAGGAGAATTGAGTTCCAACATGGGACAACTAAGGGTGGAGCACCAAGAACACTCCATTCTCCTCCATAAAATTAGAGAAGATCAAAGAATCATGAGAGAGGAGCAACAAAGACAAGGAAGAAACATTGAGGAGCTCAAGCACTCCATAAGACCTTCAAGAGGAAGAACAAGCCGCCATCACTAAGGTGGACCCGTTCTTTAATCTCCTTGTTCTTTATTCTTCTGTTTTTCAAAAATTTATGCTTATGTTTATCCATGTTTGTGTCTTATGATCATTAGTGTCTTAGTGTCTATGCCTTAAAGTTATGAATGTCCTATGAATCCATCACCTTTCTTAAATGAAAAACTGTTTTTAATCACAAAAGAACAAGAAGTACAGGATTTCGAATTCATCTTTAAAACTAGCTTAATTAGTTTGATGTGGTGGCAATACTTTTTGTTTTCTGAATGTATGCTTGAACAGTGCATATGTCTTTTGAATTTGTGGTTCATGAATGTTGGCTCTTGAAAGAATGATGAAAAAGGAGACATGTTACTGAGGATCTGAAAAATCATAAAAATGATTCTTGAAGCAAGAAAAAGCAGTGAATACAAAAAAAAAGAAGGAGAAAAACGAAAAAAAAGGGGAAAAAGAAAAAGAAAAGAAAAAGAAAGAAATAAAGTTGTGATCCAAGGCAAAAAGAGTGTGCTTAAGAACCCTGGACACCTCTAATTGGGGACTTTAGCAAAGCTGAGTCACAATCTGAAAAGGTTCACCCAATTATGTGTCTGTGGCATGTTTGTATCCGGTGGTAATACTGGAAGACAGAGTGCTTTGGGCCACAGCCAAGACTCAATAAGTAGCTATGTTCAAGAATCATCATACTTAACTAGGAGAATCAATAACACTATCTGGATTCTGAGTTCCTAAAGAAGCCAATCATTCTGAATTTCAAAGGATAAAGTGAGATGCCAAAACTGTTCGGAGGCAAAAAGCTACTAGTCCCGCTCATCTAATTTGGAGCTAAGTTTCATTGATAATTTGGAGTCTATAGTATATTCCCTTCTTTTTATCTTATTTGATTTTCAGTTGCTTGAGGACAAGCAACAATTTAAGTTTGGTGTTGTGATGAGCGGATAATTTATACGCTTTTTGGCATTGTTTTTAGTATGTTTTTAGTATCTTTTAGTTAGTTTTTAGTATATTTTTATTAGTTTTTAAGTAAAATTCACTCTTCTGGACTTTACTATGAGTTTGTGTGTTTTTCTGTGATTTCAGGTATTTTCTGGCTGAAATTGAGGGACCTGAGCAAAAATCTGATTCAGAGACTGAAAAGGACTGCAGATGCTGTTGGATTCTGACCTCCCTGCACTCGAAGTGAATTTTCTGGAGCTACAGAAGCCCAATTGGCGCGCTCTCAACGGCGTTGGAAAGTAGACATCCTGGGCTTTCCAGCAATATATAATAGTCCATACTTTACGCAAGATTTGATGGCCCAAACCGGCGTTCAAAGTCACCTTCAGAAATCCCAGCGTTAAACGCCGGAACTGGCACCAGAATGGGAGTTAAACCCCCAAACTGGCACCAAAGCTGGCGTTTAACTCCAAGAAGAGTCTCTACACGAAAAATGCTTCATTGCTCAGCCCAAGCACACACCAAGTGGGCCCGGAAGTGGATTTTTATGTCATTTACTCATCTTTGTAATCCTTAGGCTACTAGTTCCCTATAAGTAGGACCTTTTACTATTGTATTTTCATCTTCGAATCTTTGGACATCTAGTTCTTAGATCATTGGGAGGCTGGCCTCACGGCCATGCCTAGACCTTGTTCTTATGTATTTTCAACGGTGGAGTTTCTACACACCATAGATTAAGGTGTGGAGCTCTGCTGTACCTCGAGTATTAATGCAATTACCATTGTTCTTCTATTCAATTCCGCTTGTTCTTTGTCCAAGATATCACTTGTTCTTCAACTTGATGAATGTGATGATCCATGACACTCATCATCATTCTCACCTATGAACGTGTGACTGACAACCACCTCCGTTCTACCTTAGATTAGGTGAATATCTCTTGGATTCCTGATACACGATGCATGGTTGATCGCCTGACAACCGAGTGCTCGCCTGACAAACGAGCCAGCCATTCCGTGAGATCAGAGTCTTCGTGGTATAGGCAAGAACTGATGGCGGCATTCAAGAGAATCCGGAAGGTCTAACCTTGTCTGTGGTATTCTGAGTAGGATTCAATGATTGAATGACTGTGACGTGCTTCAAACTCCTGAAGGCGGGGCGTTAGTGACAGACGCAAAAGAATCACTGGATTCTATTCCGGCCTGATCGAGAACCGACAGATGGATAGCCGTGCCGTGACAGGGTGCGTTGAACATTTCCACTGAGAGGATGGGAGGTAGCCACTGACAACGGTGAAACCCTTGCATAAGCTTGCCATGGAAATGAGTAAGAAAGATTGGATGAAGACAGTAGGAAAGCAGAGAGACGGAAGGGACCAAGCATCTTCATACGCTTATCTGAAGTTCCTACCAATGAATTACATAAGTACCTCTATCTTTATCTTTATGTATTATTCATATATCACCCATACCCATTTGAGTCTGCCTGACTAAGATTTACAAGGTGACCATAGCTTGCTTCATACCAACAATCTCCGTGGGATCGACCCTTACTCGCGTAAGGTTTATTACTTGGACGACCCAGTGCACTTGCTGGTTAGTTGTGCGAAGTTGTAGTGATCACAATTTCGTGCACCATGGACATAAGTCTAAGTGTGCATACGCACACAATTTGTACGTATGCACAAGTCAGGAAATCAGCAAGTATGCGTACGCACAAGTCCTGGCACATGAGCTCATTAATTGAAAATCGCTGGGGGACAAATTCTAGGCCTCTAAAATCCAATCCAACTCATTTCTGAAGCTATTTCAAGCCAAATTGAAGAGGGATGAAGGGGGGAGCACTTAGTTTTACGTTTTATCATGTTTTAGGGTAGTTTTCTAGAGAGAGAAGCTCCACCTTCTCTCTAGAATTGGGGTTTTTAGTTTACTTTCTCTTTAATTTCAGCATTTAATTCTTGTTTTAATGTAGTTTCATTTATATTTCTTGCTTTCTTGTCTTGATCATCTTCATTTCTTTTGTTAGTTTCTCAATTTTGCCACTTTTATATTTATGAATACTCTTGTTACTTTTATTTTCCTTTAATACAATTTTGATGTTTTATGTTTCTTTTATGCTTATTTGAGTTGTTATTATCATTTTATTGCAATTGGTAGTTATAGCATTTATTTTTATTACAATTTATGATATTTTTCCTTTTATGCATGCTAGGTGTTTGATAAAATGTCTCTTTTAGCTTTTGTGTAGTTTTTCACACTCTTGGTTAGAAATTGGGTAATTAGGTGAACTTGAGTTATGGATGTCCATTCCACATTGTGTTAGGATTGTTAATTGGTTTGGTTTCTATTGACGCTAGTCTTTCACTAAGTTAATTAGTGAGTTGACTAGGACTTATGGATTGAGATCAATTATTCCCTTTTGACTTATCCTCGATGTTAGGATAGACTAATTGGGATTAATTCTACACAATTACCATGTTTGTGGTCTATGACTAAGATATGAATCCTCAATTCCCTAATCCTTGCCAAGAGCCCTTTTTGTCACTTGAATTCTATTTTTGAAATTGCTTGCTTTGAATCTTAATTTTCTTGCATGCTTATTTACTTTCTTACATTTTAATTTCTTGCAATCTTGTTATCTCAAAACCCCCTTATCTCATAGCCAATAATTGAACATTTTATTGCAATTCCTAGGGAGAACGACCCAGGAGTTTAAATACTCTTGGTTATTTGATTCGAATTGTGATAATTCTTTATTTAAACTTTGATTGTGGGAGTTAGTTGTTGATTTGGTTATACTTGCAATGAAGTGATTCTATTTTAAGAAATTCTAGATCAATACTAATTCTCATCTATCAGTACCTGCAAGAGACTCCGATGCTTAAGTCAGCACGGGCTTTAGGCAGGTTTATACTAGAATTGGAGTGTGTGTTATACATGGGTGCTCCAGTGTATTTATAGCGGAGTCAGGTGACTTTTTTAGGGAGATAAGTTTTCTTATCTTATCTTTTACCTGCTGGTCAAATCTTATCCTTTGGTCACTGCCTTCTAGAAGGCGGTGGACTTCTGTCGAGTTGGGCCTCTCTGGGCCTTTGCTGTGGGCTTTCGACTTCCTTTGGGAGAAGTCAAGCTGTAGGTTAGGCCGTCCCAAGAGGTTGGAGCTTTGGTTTCTTAAGCCCAGACCTCATGCTCGGGAGGGGTATGAACAGTTCCCCTGCTTGAGCTTCGGCTTTTTCAAGAGGTCGTGCTCATTCTGAGCCTCGATCTCTTTTTGGAAGGTCTTGCTCAAGCATTCTTTTAGTTGGTCGTGCCTCGGGCGTCTTTATCTTTCTCGGGTCATTATGTGTCTTTAATTTCTTTTTGAAACGCGAAGTGTTTGCTTTAAATGCTGCACCAGTCACAAGCGAAACAGCTTCTTGGTTTTTACGCGAGCACTTTTATGGCTCATTAATTAGGCTTTTATTCCTTTTTCCGTTTCGATTTTCCCTCCTTTCACTATGTTTAAAATCTCAGAATTTCTTTCAATTTTCACTTTTTCTTCTTCCGCTTGTTTCCTTATTCAGAAAGAAAGTTTTTCTTTCGTTATTCCTTTGATCGTCCAGCGCTCCAAGATCACTTCTTTAGTCGACTCTGAGGATTCCGTTCTTTCCGTGGGGACTATCTCGCAGTTCGCCGTCTGCTTTCCTGTTGTCCTTCTTTTTCTTCAGGTTGGTTCCTCCCTTCCTTTTTTCTCCTTTTTGTTGATGGTTGTTTTGGTTCTCTGCTACGATACTTGTTTCTATTGGTATTTTGTTTTTGGATTTTATTTCAAACTTTTTAGTGAGGTTCTATAAAGTCTTTGTTTTTTATTGTTACTAGTGAGTGGCTAGGGTTTATAGGCTGATATGCTTGTTTGTTTTGTGCTTATGTTGCCTCCAAAGGGTGCCGCCGCATCGTAATGCTAGCGTTTGTGAGGCTAGGGTGCCCTTTTTAGTGTCTTCTGTTTGCTGTTTTGCCCTTGTCGATTTCTTTCTCATTTCTGTCCGAGCTACTTGCGGTGACGTTTCTTTGTTTTCACTATTTGTAGGTGTAGTGTATATGTCCCGTAAGAACCTTATTGAGATGTCTACAAAGGTCCTCCTGGTATGACTGATTGGGTAGACTCTGTAGTTCTGTGTTGTGTGACAGTAGTAGATCGGGAGTTTTGTGAGAAGTTTAGGAGGTTCCACAAGGTGTGTGAGAATAGGGAAGATGAAAAAAAAACTATGAGCTGGTTGCCCCCGACCCCGAGAAGAGGGTGTGCTTCCCCTCTTTGAGTCGTTCTGAGTGTTCCTTCTTTTACGTTTATGACTGTTTTTTCACCAAGTTGGGTAGTACCCTTCCCTTTACTGCCTTTGAGACTGATATCCTATGGACCTGTAACCTTGCCCCTACTCAACTTCATCCTAACTCATAGGCCTTTATGAAGATCTTTTAACTTATTTGTCGTGAGTTAGGTGTCTGACCTTTTATCCAACATTTCTTATTTCTGTTTGTGTTTACTAAGCCTGGGGGTGACCAAGAAACAGGCTTCTTGGATCTCTTTTAGGGCCACCCAGGTTAGGAAGGCGTTTGCCATTTTTGATGACTCCTTTAATGACTTTAAGAATTTTTATTTTAAGATCCGCGTTGTAGACAATGTCCATTCTCTTTTCTTAGATGTGAATGACGAGCCTGCCTTTCCCCTTTAGTGGCAAGAGAACCCTATAATGGCTAAGTATACCCTAGAGAGTCTGGATGAGGTAGAGCGGGCCTTCGTGGGCGTATTGGAGGAGCATTGGGGTCGGGCTCCTCACTTGGACACGAAGAAGTTCTTAGGGAATCCCAGCCTTCTCCGGTTCGAGATAGGCAGTATCCGACTTCTTACTCTACTTTTGAATCTATTTTGTTGCGTTTCTGATGATGTTTGTTTTTTTCTTTCTTTTCAGATATGACTTCGGGTTCTGACTCCATGAAAGTTTTGCACAAGACCAAGAAGACTGTGGCCACCCAGCATCTCCAAAGGAAGGCGGCCAGGGAGGGTTCCTCTCAGCTTCTTCCAAAGAAGCCGGTCACAGGCTCTCAAGGTGCCAGGAAGGTCATTCTCACTCCTCAAGTTCGTTTGGTTTCTCCTGATCCGCCTTTAGAGGAGCATCTTCCTTCCTCTCCTCTGGGTCCTGCTCCTAAGAAGCAGAAGACATCTGGTTTCATTGATATTACCGATGCGAACTTTGATGGTCTAGTCTGAAGTGAAGATTATGTTGTGCCGTATGCCTCTGCTCCTATTAACGATGTATCTATCCGTAAATATTTTCCATATATGGCTCGCAGTTGTGTTAAGATGGTTGATCTGCACGCCGTTTTGGCGAGGGAGTTTGAGAAATCTCCTCTTAATGCCACCAGTTCTTTTTTGGATAGTGCCAAGGCTGAGTTTGAGAGAGTTAGCGGGCTGAAAGCTGAATTGAAGGAGAGGGTTACTGCTTTGGACTCCTCTTTAGAGAAGGAGAAGGCCCAAGCTACTAAGGCGGAGGCCGCTTCCAAGCTGGCAGAGGAGATGGTGAAGAAGGCCAAGGAGAGCTATACTTGGGCTTATGGTGAACTTTTGGATGTGAAGGAGAGACATCAATCGGGACATGATGATTTTGTCAAGTTGCAAGGTCATGTGGTGAGTGGAATGGCTCAGATGTATAAGAACTTGAAGGACCAGATCCGCGTTCTGGCCCCCGACCTTGACCTCACCTTATTCAGCATGGATAATGTAGTTGTAGATGGGAAGATCGTCCCTACCATGGATGAGGATTAGGATGAGGTCCCTGTTCCTGACCTTTAGGCGAAGGCTCCCTCGGCTTCTTTTGCCGAGGTTCCCCGACCTGTGGCTGATCCTGATATGGAGATCCTGAACTAGGCTGATGGAACCGTTGGTGTAGTTTTGATTTCTGTGATCCCTTCTTCTCCCACTGATGCGGTGACCGGCGAGAAGCTTGACTCTCTGTGGTCTTTGCTTATGAACTCTTTTATTTTGTGTAGTATTTGGATGTGGTCCGGTCTGTGGGTCTTTAAATATTTTGCATGTAATGATTCGTAGGCTCTTTCTGACTTGTGGCGGTAGGCCAAACACTTTACTTTTTAGTTGCCCCGGGCAGCTAAAAAAAGTTTGATGTTTAACTTGAACTTTTTGGCTATTTTATAGTTCAGCCGGCTTTCTTTAAGTAACGTTCATGACGAACTTTTACATTTGAGTCTCTCTGGATATTTGGATCTTATCTTTCAGCTAATTTTTTATAGCTTTTTAGGTAGTATCCAAGCTGTCCGGCTTGCGTGTTGATTGATTTGCTTTGCTTTTTAGTTGCCTTTTGGCAACTTTCTAGCTAGTGTTGGCATATTGGGCCCTTAGTCGTGTTCGAACAACTTTCCCAAGTAGTGTTCTTTCCGATCTTTCTACCTTTTAGTTGTTGTTTGGGTGACCTTTGAGCCTTTTTGTAGCTGGGCTTGTAGTTGCTTCTGCTTTTTAAGTAGTGTTCCTTTCGAACTTCTACCTTTCAGCTTAGCAGCTTTTGGGAGTAGTTTTTGAACTTCTACTTTAGAGTCCGACCTTTGTGTGGTCGGGTGGGCGCTATTCCTTTTTTAGTGATCCTCTTGATGGCCCGACTTCTCTGTCGGGCCTTTTCAAGTTAATTCTGCAACTTAGTTCTTTATCCGACCTTGTTGGGTCGCTTATACGAGTTGCTTTTATAGCTTCTCATATTAATTTGAACCTCGTCGCTTCACCTCGCCGACCTTTTTCTGGTCGGGTGGTGATTTTTGCATTTTTTCGAGCATAAATTAATGCGCCTTGATAGGAAACTTTTCAAGGAATGGTGGATCTTATTAAAGTAAAATGCAATGAATTGAAGTAAAATGTAAATAGGTTTCTATACACATATATTTACCCTGTGAGTCGGGCTACTTTTATTTCTCAGCCTGGTATCTCGCTAAAAAACCCTTTGCTGGGAAAAAGAGTACACATTGGCTCGAGGCCTTTCTAGCGATAGCACCTTCTCAGGTTACAGGCATGCCAAGACCTCGAGAGCTCCCGCCCTTGGAGGTCGGCCACCTTATAGTAACCTTTTTCGAGTACTTTTGTGATCCGATATGGTCCTTTCCAGTTTGCGACTAGCTTTCCTTCTCCCAACCTACCTACTCCAATGTCATTTTGAATCAGGATAAGGTTTTTGGTAGTGAAGCTTTGTTGGATTACCTTACGGTTGTACCTTAGTGCCATTCGACGCTTCAAGGCTTCCTCCCTGATTCAAGCTCTTTCTCAGACTTCTGGAAGCAGGCTGAGTTCTTCTTTTTGTGCTTGGGAGTTTATTTTCTCATTGTAGAAGATCACCATGGGGAATTCCTCGTTTATTTTGACGGGAATCATTGCCTCCATTCTGTAGGCGAGTCAAAAGGGTGATTCACCCGTGGTGGAATGCAGCGTTGTCCATATGCCCATAGGACTTAGGAGAGCTCCTCGACCCAGGCTCCCTTTGCGTCCTGTAGTCGGCATTTTAGCCCAGCCAATATGACCTTATTTGTGGCCTCATCCTGTCCGTTAACTTGAGGATGTTCCACCGAGGTGAACTGGTGCTTGATTTTCAGATCGGCTACCAGGTTTTTATAGCCTGTATCAGTGAACTGAGTCCCGTTGTCTGTGGTGATAGAGTGGGGGATTCCAAACCTTGTGACAATGTTTCTATATAAGAATTTCTGACTTCTCTGAGCGGTGGCGGTGACCAGGAGTTCTGCCTCGATCCAGTTTGTGAAGTAGTCTATTCCTACGATGAGGAATTTGACTTGCTCTGATCCCTGGGGAAATGGTTCGAGGAGCTCAAGCCCCCACTTTGAGAATGGCCAGGGTGAGGTGATGCAAATGAGCTCTTCGGATGGGGCTATGTGGAAGTTAGCATGTTTCTGGCATGGAGGGCATGTTTTGACGAACTCGGCTATCTCTTTCTGTAGGGTCAGCCAGTAGAAGCCGGCTCGGATCACTTTCTTGGATAGTGCCCGTGCTTTGAGGTGATTGCCGCACATGCCGCTGTGAACGTCTTCCAGAACCTCCTTTGTGTCAGAGGTCGGTACGTACTTCAGCAGGTCGTGTACCAGCGTGTAGTGTTGTGCTTCTCATACGACCCTTTTTGCGTCTTTCTTTTCCGTAGAAAGTGTTTTGGACTTGAGGTAGTTGATTATAGGGGTCATCCACCCTTGGTCCTGGTCCGATATGCTTAACACCTTTTCTTCCCTTGAGGTTGATGGGTGTCGCAAGGTTTCTTGGATAAGGCTTCTGTTGTTGCCCCCCAGCTTAGTACTGGCCAGTTTTGAGAGTGCGTCAGCTCGGGTATTTTATCCCCGAGGTATGTGTCGGATCTCATATCCGCCGAAGTCCTCGAGCAGCTCCACCAAGGTCATGGGAGGTTGTGCTTTTTCTTCTTTAATCTCCATGTCAAGTCCAATCGGAGAGGATTCAATTGTAGATAAGGATTCATCAATGATTATATCCATCTCTTGATCAACCTCTTCAAAGTCTTCAACCAGGATATGCCTTGGAGGTTGTACACCCTCCTCAACATCAATCTCAAACATCTTAGAAGGAGGCTCTATGACTGGACTCTTCCATGGAGGCTCAGCATCTCCTAAGTCTTCAACCACTTCCTCTTCTGTGATAATTTTGGCTTTCTCCACTTGCTCTAATACAAAATCAAACTCCTCCTTAATGATTTCCCTTCTATGACAACTCACTTCAACTACTCCTTCATCTTCAAGGGTCTCTCCTACCTCCACCTTTAGGGCCTCCTCTAGCTTCTTATGAAGTATGAATTCGTGAAGACGATCCATTCTCTCTTGTTCCACGTCAATAGCATAATTGGGATCATCTTGCACGGAGGGTGGTTGTGTGCTAAAGCTTGAGGGTTGAATATTGGAGGTAGAGGGTTGGTTCATGCGGGATATAAGATTTTGGAGTGTAGAGGTGAGACCAATGATATTAGAGATGAGTGTGTTGTTATCAAATGGAGGTTGGGGTGGATAGGAGGGTTCATTTGTTGGGAGAAAGGGCTCATAATACGGAAGTGGTTCTTCTTGATAAGGATATAGAGATGGTGAACATTGAGGTGGTGGTTCTGGGTGTGGTTCATATGGTGATTGGTGTGGTGGATAAGGGTTAGGGTCATATGGAGGTGAATGGTGGAAAGGGGCTTGTGAGTATGGTGGTTCAGAGTTATGTTGAGGAGGAGGTTCATAGGTGTATAGTGGGACTTGTTGGTAACTACAAGGGGGTCCACCATAGCTATTAGATTGATATGCATCTCCGAATGGCCCTTGTTCATAGTATGATGGTGGAGGTTGTTGCCAAGAGGATTGATCAAATCCTTGTGGCTCCTCCCATCTTCGGTTGTCCCATCCTTAATGCATGTTGTCATTATAATCTCCTCTTCCTGCAACATAATTATGACCACGCTCATAGCCACAAGGGTGAGAGTTCATAGTAATAAGAGAAAATAAAAATAAAAACTAATAAGAATAAGCAACTAATCCTAAACTAGCAAAAACTAGCAAACATGCAAAAAGCAAATATTTACAATAACCAATAATAAGACACACGTTTGCAATTCCCCGGCAATGGCGCCATTTTGATGAATGAATTCTTGCATGGTCTAGAATTTTACAGTAAATTCTCGTTGAAAGTATAGCTTCTAAACCAACAAAAATCCTTTCATACAAAAACATGGTTGTCACAAGTAACAAACCCTTAGTAAAATTGATAATTGAAGTATTTAAACCTCGGGTCGTCTCTCAAGGAAATGCAGGAAAGTGTTCTTGTTATTGGTTATGTAAAGGTATATTTTGGGGTTTTTAAGATAAGAAGCAAGAATAGTGAAGGGCCAAAGGAATAAACTAATAACTAGAAAAGCTCTTGGCAAGGTATGAGAACTGGATGTCCTATCCTAGTTATCCTTATCAATTGTGATGAGAATTGTTCATTGCTCCCACTTGGTCAACCTTTAACTATGAAGGTATGTCAAGTGGATAAATCAATTTGATTTCCCAGGTCCTAGTCAACTCCTATGGAAAGACTAGAGTTAGTGGAATTCAAATCAACTAGCACAACATAACAATTATCCATCAACGAAGGAGTTTGATAACTCAAGTGTCACCAATTACTCAATCAAAGCCAAGAGATTCAATAACAACAAATGGAGAAGCAAGCAATAAACATGAAATACCTCAAATTGCATTAATAAGAAAAATCAAATCTAACATGAGAATTCATAAATTAAAGTAATAGAATAAATAAAAGTAGAAGAGAAAATAAATTAAAGGAACATTGAACCTGGATTGGAGGAGAAATAAACCCTTACTAAGAGAAATCCTAAATCCTAAAACCTAGAGAGAGGAGAGAGCCTCTCTTCCTAGAAACTACATTTAAAACCTAAAACTGTGTGAATGAGAAGTGTATGATGAATGAATGATTCCCCCCACTCTGCAAGCTCTAATCTGTGTTTTCTGGGGCAAAAATTGGGTCAAAAACAGTCCAGAAATTGCTGGGGGCAAATTCTGATACGTACAGGTCGTGGTTCATGCGCGCGTACGCATCGTTTGTCTGCGCACTATTCACGCATACGTGCACTTTGCACTCTGTAGCTCAAGTTATGGTCGATTGAATGCGAAGAGGTCAGGGATGACAGCTTTGCAGTTCCTTCAGCTTCTTGTATTCCTTCCACTTTTGCATGCTTTCTTTCCATCCTCTACGCCATTCCTTCCCTGTAATCTCTGAAAACACTTAACACACATATCACAGCATCGAATGGTGGTAAGAGAGGATTAAACATAGCAAATTTAAGGCCAAAGAAACATGTTTTCAATCATAGCATAAAATCAGGAAGGAAAATGTAAAACATGCAATTTACATGAATAAGTGTGAGAATAATGGATAAAATCCACTCAATTAAGCACAAGATGTACCACGAAATAGTGCATCAATATGCTTTATGGATTGGTTGGTGCGGACCTTGATGGTGTGGGCTTGAAAGTAGGATCGAAGTCTTCTGGCTGTGAGTATGAGGGTAAAGGCGAACTTTTCAATCTTCTGGTAGTTTAGCTCGGCCCCTTGTGAGGCTTTGCTGATGAAGTAGATAGGGTGTTGTCCATTATCGTCCTCTCGGACTAGGGTTGATGCTATTGCTCGGCTTCCAACCACCAAATATAACGCCAGTTCATCCCCATGCTTGGATCGGGTCAAGATGGGTGGTTGTCCCAGGAATGATTTGAAGTCTTGGAAAGCTTTTTCGCATTCTGGGGTCCACTCAAACTTCTTCCCCTTTCTTAATATTGAGTAGTAAGGGAGGGACCTTAGAGCTGATCCGGCCAAGAATCTGGATAGGGCCGCCAGCCTTCCATTTAGCTGTTGTACCTCCTTCACACAGGTCGGCCTTTTTATGTTTGAGAATGCCTCGGCATTTGTCCGGGTTTGCCTCGATGCCCCGTTGGGTTAGCATGAACCCTAGGAATTTTTCCGGCTTCTACTGCGAAGGTGCACTTTGTGGGGTTTAGCATCATCTCATACTTCCTGATGGTGTCGAATACTTTGGTCAGGTCGGGCAACAGTATTTCTTCCCCTTAGATTTTGACTAGCATGTCGTCCACATTGACTTCTATTAGCTTCCCATTGTGGTCGGCGAATATCTTGTTCATTAGCCTCTGATATGTGGCTCCCGCGCTCTTGAGGCCGAACGGCATTACTATGTAATAGTAGCTTGATTTCGGGGTTAGGAACGAGGTTTTTTCTTGGTTGGGTTTATGCATCAGTATTTGATTATATCCCAGTATGCATCCATGAAAGAGAGGTATGTGTAGCCTGAGGATGCGTCGACTAGTGCGTCGATACTTGGGAGAGGGTAAGGATCCTTTAGGCAAGCTTTATTGAGATCGGTGTAGTCTACACACATCCACCACTTTCCATTTGGCTTTTTTTACCAGTACGACGTTGGTCAGCCATAGCAGGTACTTAACCTCCCTTATGAACCCTGCCTCCACCAAGGCCTGCACCTGTTCCTCCACGACTTGTGATCTTTCTGGACCGAGTTTCCTGCGCTTTTGTTGTATTGGTCGAGTCCCGGGGTACACGGCCAGTTTGTGGCACATTAAGCTGGGATCTATGCCAGGCATGTCAGTGCCTTTCCAGGCAAAGAGGTCGGAGTTTTCCTTTAGAAGCCTGACTAGTAGCTCCTTTAGGTCCTCCTTTAGGTTCGCTCCTATGCTTGTTGTCTTGTCTGGGGTGTCTCCGACTTGTACCTCCTCGGTCTTGCCTTCTGGCTGAGGGCGGAGTTCTTCACAAACTCGAGCTCCTCCGAGTTCGATAGCTGATGAGCGGATATTTTATACGCTTTTTGGCATTGTTTTTATATAATTTTTAGTATGTTTTAGTTACTTTTTAGTATATTTTTATTAGTTTTTATGCAAAATTCACATTTCTGGACTTTAATATATGTTTGTGTATTTTTCTGTGATTTCAGGTATTTTCTGGCTGAAATTGATGGACCTGAGAAAAAATCTGATTCAGAGACTGAGAGAGGACTGCAGATGCTGTTGGATTCTGACCTCCCTACACTCGAAGTGGATTTTCTGGAGCTACAGAAGCCCAATTGACGAGCTCTTAAATGAGTTGGAAAGTAGACATCTTGGGCTTTCCAGAAATGTATAATAGTCTATACTTTTCCCGAGATATGATGGCCCAAACTGGCGTTAAACGCCAGCTAGAAACCCTTTTCTGGCGTAAAATGCCAGAACTGGCACCAAAACTAGAGTTAAACGCCCAAACTGGTATTTAACTCCCAGAGTGGCCTATGCACGTGAAAGCTTCAAAGCTCAGCCCAAACACTCACCAAGTGGACTCCGGAAGTAGATTTATGCATTATCTGCATGTAGTTACTCATTTTTTGTAAACCTAGGTTACTAGTTTAATTTAACTTTTAGACTTTCATTGAGGGACTTATGACATTTTTACATTTCATATTGTATCTTTGACGGCATGAGTCTCTAAACCCCATAGGTGGGGGTGAGGAGCTCTGCTGTGTTTCAATGGATTAATGCAATTACTACTGTTTCCACCCAATTACATTTGCTTCTATTCTAAGATATTCACTTGTACTTCAATATGATGAATGTGATGATTCGTGACACTCATCATCATTCTCAAATCCATAAACGTGTGCTTGACAACCACTTCCATTCTATCTAAGCTCAACGTAGTCATTGGGCGACAACTTGAGTGTGTATCTCTTGGGCTCCTGATCCACGAGTTTGACTGCTTCTCTTGACTGCTTCTAAACCATGTCTGTGGTATTCCGAGTAGGATCTGGGAGGGGATGACTGTGACGAGCTTCAAACTCGCGATTGTTGGGCGCAGTGACAGTGCGCAAAAGGATCAATGGATCTTATTCTGACACAAGTGAGAACCGACAGATGATTAGTCCTGCGGTGAGAACCGTAGCTGGACCATTTTCGCTGAGAGGACAGATGGTAGCCATTGACAACGGTGATCCACCAACACATAGCTTGCCATAGAAGGAGCCATGCGTGTTTGGAGAAGAAGACAGTAGGAAAACAAAAATTCAGAGGGCAGAGCATCTCTGAACCCCAACCTGTTCTCCATTACTGAATAACAAGTATCATTTATTTCATGTTCTTTTACTTTTTGCAAACAAAACTCTTTTTATTATTAAACACCTGACTAAAAGTTACAGGATAACCAGGGCTTGCTTCAAGCCGGCAATCTCCGTGGGATCGACCCTTACTCACGTAAGGTATTACTTGGATGACCCAGTGCACTTGCTGGTTAGTTACGGAGTTACAAAGTGTGATTGCAATTTTGCATACCAATAGCGTTAGCCTCTTTTCCTCTGGGATCGCCTTTTAGGTCAAGGATTTCATTGTAGCATCGTCATGCACAAGTGTGGAGTGGAGACTACTGCAGCGAGCTGGTTTAGAGTCGTCCAGCCTATGAGGGCGTTATACGCCGAGCTTACATCAACGACTATGTAGTCTGTGCTTAGCATTCTGGACCGGTCTCCCTTCCCGAAGGTAGTGTGTAGCGGGATGTATCCGAGGGGTTGGGTTGGAGTGTCTCCTAACCCGAATAAGCTGTTGAGGTATAACCTTAATTCTTTTTCTTCGAGCTCGATTTTGTCAAAGGCATATTTGAATAGGATGCCTGCCGAGCTGCCCTGGTCGACCAGCGTTCGGTGGAGGTTGGCGTTGGCCAATAAGATAGTGATTACCACAAGATCGTCATGTCCAGGGATGATGCCGGTAGTGTCTTCCTTGGTGAAAGAGATTGTGGGGAGGTCGGATGATTTATTCCCTTATTCGACATGGTATACTTCTTTAAGGTGCCTCTTGTGGGATGACTTTGAGATTCCTCCACCTGCGAATCCACCATTGATCATGTGGATGTGCCTCTCCGGGATGTGAGGGGGACATTTAGTCTGTTCTCCCTCTTCGTCCCTTCTTCTCTTCCTGGGGTCGTCCGATCTGTTGGCTAGGAATCAGTCTAACCTTCCTTCCCGTGCCATCTTTTCTATTATGTTCTTCAGGTCGTTGCATTTGTTGGTAGGGTTCCCGTAGAGTTTGTGGTATTTGCAGCATTCAGTCCGTCTTCCTCCCCTTTTGTGTTTGATTGGACAGGGTGGTGGGATCTTTTCCGTGTGGCATATTTTCCTGTAGACGTCTACGACGGATACCCGGAGGGGGTGTAGTTATGGTATTTCCTGGGTTTCTCTGTGGGTTGATCTTTCTTTTTCTTTGGCTCCATATCTTTGTCCTGGGAGGAGTAGGACAAGCTAGTTTTGAAGGCTTCTCCTAACTGAAAATTTTCTTCCATGTTGATTTACTTTTTGGCTTGCTCTTGTACTTCGTTCAAGGAAGTAGGATGCTTCTTGGATATGGACTAGCTGAAAGGTCCTTCTCGTAGGCCGTTGATAAGTCCCATGATTGCTACTTCTGTAGGGAGATTCTGTATGTCGAGGCATGCTTCTGGAGATCACCTTCGAGCTTCTGGAGTTTTTCTTCTAACTCTCTGCGCCATCTTGTTTCTCTTTGCAGGTACCGCTCGGCCTCCCGTTGTCGCTCGGCCTCTCGTTCAAGCTGTTTGAGACGATCTTGTTGTTCACGGATGGCGCCTAGGACTTCCGTGTTTTGAGGTTGCTTGTCCCCCTTGGAGTGGTGCGTTTCCTTTGGTGATGGTGGGGGCGCACGAAACCTGGGTTTTACGTCGGTGTACCATCTTTCAATCCGAAAGTATGGTCGTTGTTAAGTGGGTTGTTCTCCATGATGGTGGGATGACTTCCAGGTTCTCCGACAAAGGCGCCAATGTTCTGAGGGTCACCTAAAACATTGAGGTCGATCTCGGATGAGGTGTCCCAATTCGGTTGAGTCATCCGTGTCTAACTTGTTGGAGTTGAGGTGCTACCGGTCCTTTGATTCCTTGGGGAGAGGGGTGGTGGTACCTGCAAGAGACACCGATGCTTAAGTCAGCACGGGCTTTAGGCAGGTTTATACTAGAATTGAAGTGTGTATTATACCTGGGTCCTCCAGTGTATTTAAAGTAGAGTCAGGTGATATTTTTTAGGGAGAAAAGTTTTCTTATCTTATCTTTTACCTGCTGGTCAAATCCTATCCTTTGGTCACCGCCTTCTAGAGGGCGGTGGACTTTCATCGAGTTGGGCCTCTCCGGGCCTTTGCTGTGGGCTTCTGACTTCCTTTGGGAGAAGTTGGGATGTAGGTTAGGCCGTCCTAAGAGGTCGGAGCTCTGGTTTCTTAAGCCCAAGCCTCGTCCTCAGGAGGTGTATGAACAATACTGTTTAGGAAAAGTTTTAATTTTTGGTACAAAAGAAAAAAAGTTTTGGATTTTTGATTAATTAACGGATTTCTCTTTTAGAAGGGATTTCGGATTTTTGAATATAAATCTTTGGTTTTTGAAAAGATACATAAGGCGAGCAACCATCACTGTATATTGAAAACAGTTTTATTCTACGTATCTTATTATAGCAATTCTCTAACCCATTAGGAAGAACCAGCGAGGACAATGTTCTCACTCCTCTACAGGTTTTTCCCTTTTCAAGATATGGACGAAGAAGTTTGAAAAAGTTTATTTCGTTTCTGTTTATATGATGTTTTGTATTGCATTAGTTAGGGTGTTACAAATCCCACACTATAAATAAAACAACCTTGCCATTAAAGTTGCGAAAAAAATATAAATCCTAAATAAAATTGTAAATGCGAATTACAATTAATAAAATAAATAATTAATCCTAAAATAAAATTTTCTATGCTACTACATAAAATAAAACAATTACCACCAGAATTCCATTGTTTAAAAAACGTTAGGTCCATTAAAATATCAAAATAATCTTCTTTGGGAGTTGGCCCAATAGTTGACCAACCCTACAAACATTGAAGTTGGGTTAAGCACACCAACTAGGGTCCCAATCCGTGAGGAGGGGACAATACCTTCCCTTCCTTTTCATTCCTGAAGGTGAAGATAAGGAAGGAACCAGCCACCACAGCTCCAACCAATACGTCGCCGGTCGTCGTGAGCTCACAGGGAGGAACCGGCAATCTGCGCCGCTTTCGGTCCCCTTCGCTACGCCCACACCATCATCCAGCTCTTGTCACTATTTCTCCGTCTTTCTTTTTTGCTGTTCGTTGTGGTGTTCGCTCTGCCTCCTGCCGAAGTTGTTGCTCACCATTCGAAGTCGTCGTTGTTTCATCTTCTGCTCCCAAGGGAAGAGAACCACTGTGACTGGTGGTGGCTTGGCCACTAACGGAGGGATGCGATGGAATGAATCTTTACCATTCATCGTCTTTGTTTTACCTTCCACCATCACTGACATTGATCTGCCCTCCGCCTTCACGCTTGTCTGCTTCCCCGTCATGGAATCGCCCGACTTCAGCTCTGCTCCTGGCTTTGTCGTTGATGCAGAATCACTTCACATTTCGGTCGTACTCGTCCTTCTGCATCACGGAGGCGCTGCCCTCAACGCCGATGGAAACTTTATCATTTTTCCTCTCTTCATCGTCTGTGATGGTCATCCATGAGTTCGGCAACTTCGGGGGTGAAAATCGCCTTTCCTCCTACCCTCCTTCATTGCAATCTGTCTTCAAATCTCCTTTATTCACCATCAGAAATTCAAACCATTGTCAATCTCCTTCGGTTTTCCCGGTATCAATATCACCAAGTTTATTTGTAACTTTCTCATCATTATTGTTCGTAATTTTTAGAATTTCATTATAATTGCTTGCTTCTTGAGGTGCTAGATCTATTGTGGTTGGGATATTTGGAATTGAAGCTTCAAATCTACATCATATTGTTGTTAAATAACTATATAATTGATATCTAAATTTGGACGTTGCTTATTCTAAATTAATTTCCCAATCCGAAATGTTGTGTTTGAGCGATTTCTGGTAATATTGTTTGAAAATCTGGTTGTTTACGATGCATAAATGGTATCTCAAAGCTTAACAACTTGTTACTGGATTGTGCTATTGCCAGAGTTAGAACCATGTCACATCACGGTCGATTACTCTCCCAGAAAACTCTTAAAAAACATTGAGCTTCAAATGTTCTATTGACATTCTAAGGAGAGTGGCTTGAATCTGAACCACCATGGGATCTGGTGATCACCGCCGGTATAGTGTTCAACGAAAGCACCATTTGATACAATACTATATCAAGTTTAGAGAATTAGATAGAAAATAGAGGTAATAGAATAGAGATCCCTAAAATCAGGACAAAGAGGAGAATCAGAATTGATAACCCGTGCCATGCACGTGATAAGATTGAAATTGTAATTTTAAGTTATTTTGTTAAAGTTAATTTGAATTATAATAATTTGATTAATAAAAAAGTAACATGTTATGCATTGTTTGTCTTTTCTTAATCTAGTGTTAAGTTTATCAATTCTAAAATAGTTATTAATCAGTTTTAGTAATCTACTTTCTTCAATAAATCAGATATATATACTCAATGTGACTATAAATAACCTAGTAATACTTAGACCCACCAACAAATATTTATATGTTATTTTACTGTCAAGTAAGTGTAACACCCTAACTTTTAGCACCTCATGATCGTACTAAAAATCCAAGCGCTACTGACCTCTACTCCTTTCATTATATACTATGTTTATTTAATATTGAGTCTTCGCGAATATGAACCGAAACTTTTAATTAAGAAAATGAAGATTCTTTACTTTTAATCACTTAATCACCAAGATATATATATATATATATTCACATAGCATTATATACATAGACTTATTTCAAGATTTTCAAAATACAAGTCCTACCCCTCTAAAAACTAAAATAATAAACGACGAGGGGAAAATAAATTCTAACAACTCAACTTGTGAAAATAACCTTCTATGCTCCTGTAGCTCTGCACTAAACCTTTGCACCTATAGCTGAAAAGGGGTGGAAATAGGGGGTAAGAACTGGGGAGTTCTTAGTAGGGTTGGTGTGTATAGTTATATCCATTTTATATATACTTGGTCAGCAACAACAATCAACAAAGTACGAGCCAATTCAACAATTATAGAACACAAAACCCAATCACAAGCACACACAATCATAGAAAACACACTCAAACAAATATGCGAAAACAAGGATGACGCATGTCTAATCCTATCGCAAGTAATGAGCTCATTTGTCAGTTTCGACCCGCACCCGATGTAATCTGACTTGCAAGTCAGATAAGGCATTCCAACGGCATAACCTCTGCAAGGTTCCAAACCTTTGCAGGCACTGATTCTCCAACTGATGTATGCCGAACATGATCTTTTCAAGTACTTGCAGGCGCTGATTCTCCAGCTGAAGCATGTGCCCGTTTCTCCTGGAAGCCATTCCATACACACGGGCATCCTCGCACAATCATTCACACATAAAGCTCACGGCTTAACATTTTCACATCAGCACCTTAACTATTTACTTTCCATCACCCTCTCGTGACCTTTTAGTCATTCTATAATCACACATGCCGTGATCTCTTTTTCTTTTAAAACCAAAACCAATCCCCCTTTCATCCTTAAAACTAATTGTTAAACTTTTTTCAAGGTATTACAAAATGAAATCATTCAGTAAAAATTCAGTTACTTTCAAGGTTCACTAAAACTCCTCCAAATAAAATTCTTGAGTCAAAATTCAAAACATAAGCCCTTTTTATTTTTAAATCAAACTTAAACATAATACTTTTCTTAAATAATTTAAAATTATAAAATAATTATTTTCTAAATAAATCGAACTCAGAATATATATTTTTCTTAAATGAATTAAATCCGACATATAACTATTTTCTGAATAAATCAAAAATAAAAATAATACAATTTCTCAAATCCAATCATTTTCTTTTAAATAAAATTTCAAATAAATTCCTAAGGTTTATAACGAAATTTTGGTGGCATCTTCCCTAAAATCCAGACTCTGCCACCCTTCTCGGATTCTATCCAAACTATTTTCTACACTCTTTTTAAACTACTTCCAATAAATCAAACTAGACAAATTCCAACATTTTCAAATTATCCTATCATAATTCAGAAATCAAATTCATCAAAATAACTCAATTCCTGGCTGCACTAAAACCCTTTAAACCTCAAACTTATTACGAATTTCAATATATCACAAAATTCAGTATAAATTCAATCAAGTTCAATCAACAAGTAATCACGACATTAATTCACTTGTCTAATATCAATTTAACCGGTGAGAATTTACTAAAATTCTACTTCCGTACAAAATTAAAATACTCGAAGCTACGGAGAAGCTTTCTGACCGAGCTGCCGAAGAAAAAAATATCAGAAATCGACTGTGACTCCTAGAACTCGAGTTGGCCGAACTCAAGGGGTAGGAGAGCTATGTCACCGTCAACTTTCACCGATCAAAAATGGCGCCAACATGTAAAAAAAATGCGAATACTTTTATCAGATTAGATTTTTTATTAGAGTTACGGATCTCAAGAAATCGAAGTTGGAAGTTCATCGGGGGTTCACGGTTTTCTTTCTCTCCCTCGGCTCTTTGATTTCTTTTTTCTTCAAAGCATGAACAACTATGCGTGTATGAGGATGATTAATGGAATAATGATAACTTTTGAATGGTCTTGTGACACATATAGGGTTAGGTGTCAAGCATATAAACTGTTGAGTCAGCTATTTAAGTTATAAACATTTTAAATGGATAATAATAAAAATTGGATATATTAAAACACAAGTAATAATATATATAGGGATAAAAAATATACGAGTAAATAATATAAATAACATTAGTAACATAATGATAAAAGATATACGATGAAGTATTAGCAACGTTAATTTCAACGAAAAGTACCGATATTTATTGATATCGGCGGATATCGAACTCGATAATAATATTATTAACTAAAATCTATTACTATTTTTTTAAATTAAAAATATCAATTACTCAAATTAAAAGATATATATAATTTTCAGTAAATTACTAAAATTATAGTTTTTAATTATATAAAATATTTTATTATAACAAAAATATATAAGAATACGAATTTAATTCAATTCAAATAGTTATAAATTAGTTTAATTACTTTTAATAAAATAATTTCTAAAAATTAGGAACTCCAATATATAAAATAAATTATAACTTATTTATATTTATATTTTTAAAATTGAGGGTCGTTACAAAATTTGATTATTTTGTTTCATGTCCTACATCTTATGCATATCTCGATCTTATTGTGCTTTTGGCTATCCCATAGATTCTCGACAACAAAGGTGTTGACGTTGCATTCCTTTACGTGAATTATGTAACTCCTTGATGTAATCTGAACTTGCTTTACTATAATACATCATATCTTCTAGTATTTTCCTCGAATTCTCGTTCCAGATCTTCTTTAAAAAAGTTTTTTATTTGATTCTTTTCTTGGCTTATCGTGTCCCTAATCATCTACTTAAATCTTTGTAAAAAAAAATTGACATTGACTTTACCTTCTTTTGATGAACTTTATACTTCTTTGATTCAGCTTAAACTTGTTTTGACCTAATGTACTATCTTTTCGTTTATTGTTTATATCAAAATTTTTTGATTCAGATTTTCTCATTAAGATTCAATTGACTCTCTTTTTGGGACACTTCATTATTTCTGTACATCATTGCTTAATTGCAATCTTAAGCTTCCTTCCACTTTCATGCGACCACCATCTGTGAAGTTTGCTCTTCTCTTCCTAAGTTTTAAATCCTTTTGAGTAAACTCGTGCTTGTTTTGGTGTCACGTGTGATTCTCAAATAGAAAACGATATGTTAGTTTATTAGGACACAGCTTATCGATGCTGAAGTTCGAAAAGTTATAATTCTAGGACATAACATAAGACTAGTTGCTTCCATGGATATATACTATAGAATCAAGGAGAGTATGAAGTAAGATTGTATTTTGAGGAGATTGACGAACGAAGTGAAGAGTGCTATGTACATCTAAGCTGTCAAGAGAACAAGAGTCGGTGAATGTCAACCACATCGTTTTAACACACACCTATCTTGTAACTTTTGCATGCGTTTATTGATCTTTCTCATGTTTGATAAAAGGCTAAAACCATGTAACATTTTGCATACTGTATGAATTTTCAAGGGCGAAAATTTTTTTAAAAGGGATAGAATGTAACGCCCCAAATTTTTTTTTTATTTTTCTAAAACATTTTACATTTGATTTCTTTTATTAACACTCTACCCTCTAATTTATCAAAATTTCTACACTACCCTTATTCTTTTTATCAAATCCTAACTCTAATCCCCAAATTAAACCCACCCACTCTCATATAAAACACTCACGCACAGAGAAAACAAAAGAGAAAAAGAGGAATGAGAGGTTCAGAGGAGAGAAGGAGAGGAGGAGAGGAAAAGACATCGCCGACAGAGGGAGGTTTGTCGTCGCCGTCGCAGACAGAACTCACAAAGAGGCGCAAGGAAGGAGAGATGCGCATGCGAGAGAAAAAGAGCGACAACTTAAGATAGAGAAAGAGACCACGACAGAGAAGAGGGAGGAGGTATTGCCTCTGCCGCCACCAAGTTGTTTCCGCCTGATAAGTGAATATCTTATACCCTTTTTCATAGCATTTTCATAGTGTTTTTAGTTATATTTTATTAAGTTTTAGTATGTTTTAGAGAAAAAATCATCTTTTGGATGCTACTTTGAGTTTTTTGTATTTTTCTATGATTTTAGGAAATTTTTGGGTGAATTTGGCAAGATCTTGTTCAGAGACGAAGAAAGGATAGCAGATGCATGCTGTCAAATTCTGACCTCCGTGCATTCCAACGACCATATCTTGAGCTATAGAGGTTCAATTGACGCGGTCTCAACGGTGTTAGAAAGCTAACTTCTAGAGCTTTTCATCATTATATAATAGTCTATACTTCTCTTCTGGAAACACTGCCCACAATTGGCGTTGAACATCCACATCTGGATTTCAAGGCCTAAGAAGGACCAACCTCCCAAGTTGAACGCCCAAAAGTAGCGTTCAACGCCAGCCAGGGAGCAGAAACCAACAAGCTCACCCCTCTCTCCAATTTGAAGACCTAGAATCTGAGTTGAACGCCAGGCATCAACCCAAACACTCATCAAGTGGGCCCCAAAGTGGATTTTAGCACTCCTTCGACTTTTCTTATTTTCTTTTTGTAATTTTTAATTAAAAACAATATCTTTTAGGTTTAGTCTTAGAAGTTTTTACTATAAATAAGAGACTTCCTTCCTCCTGAGGATCACGCCTCCCAAGAGGGGAGGAATACACACCATCAGACAGATCTTCTTTGTTTTTTGTAAAGTTATGAGCGACTAAACCTCCTAGATTAAGGTTATGAGCTCTGCTTGTCCTATGGATTAATATTATTGCTTCTCTATTTTAATATATGTTTGATTCCATTCTATGATGTATTGTCGTTCTTCATCTAAATGAATTTGGGGTAGAATGAGAGTATGACCCCTTATTCTACATGAGTTCTTACGAGTTCTGACCTGAATAGTATTGAGCTGCAGCTTGAGAATACATCACCTAAACCAACAAGTTTTATCTTGGCTAATTGGGGATATGTGACATATAATCTCATTAGTTATGGGTAATGAGGTTTCTGTGGCGCTAGGGCTAGAATATTGAGCTTCATTCTCCGATCCGAAAGATCTGACCTTGTCTGTGGCACTTTAAGTAGGATCAAGTGAGAGTGAATTGCGTGAGTTTCATCCTCGTTCACATTAAAAGACCATTGACAACGATGCTTGATGTGGATTAGGGGAGATTAATTGACCACAACCAATGGCGTTAATCACTTACAGCTTTGCCATAGAATGAATCATTCATTATTGAAGTAGTTAGTAAGAAGTATTAATCCAGAAAGATAAAGCATCTCCAAACCCTTAACTGATTTCTCATCATGGTTTCTACACCAATTCTTTACTGCTTTCTTTGTTATTTTGTTTATGCGCTTACAACAACAACCATTATATTTCTATTCACCTGAGTAAGATCTGCAGGATAACCATTACTTGCCTCAATCCAACAATCCTCGTAGGATTGACCCTCACTCACCTGAGGTATTACTTGGACGACCCGGTGCAGTTGCTGGTGAAGTTGTGTGAGTTCAATTTCGTTCACCAAGTTTTTGGCGCCATTGCAGGGAATTGTTCGAGATTGACAAACTATTGATTGTCTTGCTGCTTAGATTAGGTACTTTTACTAATTTGTCTTTTAATTGTGTTTCTTATTTTCTTTGTCAAAATATTTCAAAAATTTTTCATCTTTAGTCATCTCTTTCTCTTTTTCAAACTTTGTGTCAAAATTTTTAAGTTTGGTGTTTCTTAGTAATTTTTGTCAATTATTTTTCTTTCTCTTGTTTTTCGAAAATTGTTCTTGTTTCATTTCTTTTTGTTCGAATCTTTTTGAGTTATTTTCTCTTGTTTGATTTCAAAATTTTTAAGTTTGGTGACTTTTAATATTTCCTTTCCTTTTTAAATTTCAAAAATTTTAAATCTTTTCCTTTTGTTTTTAATTAATTTTCTCTTTAAATTTTCAAACCATATCTTGTTTACCTTTCTTGATCTTGAATCTTTATCTTTTCTTTATATTTCAAAATTTGTTATCTTATCTTATCTAGATTTTAAATTCAAATGTTAAAGTCTAGAGTCTCTTTAGTTTTTCTTTCTTTAATTTTGAAACTCAAAATATTCATTTGACCTTTTCCTTTTTAATTTTTGAAAAATAATTTAAAAACCAAATCTTCTATCTTTATTTTCAAATTTCTTTTAATTAATTGTTTGCTTTATCTTGTTTTAATTTTATGTTTGGTGTTTCTTTAGTCTTTCTTTCTTTCAAATTTTAATTTCAAAATCTTTTCAAATCTATTCTTATCTTGTCTCTTTCTCTTGACTTAATCTTTCTAATTTTTGAATTCCAAAATCTTTATTGTTCTTGATTTTCAATTTTTATCTTACTTATCTTTTTCTTGATTTTCGAATTTTGTTTTGGTTTATTTTCATTTAAATTTTAAGTTTGGTGTTCCTTTAGCAGTGTTTTTCCTTTCTTTTTGAATTTCAAAAATTTTTAAACCCCTTCCTGACTATTTTTTTTATTTTTTAAACTTCTAGTTAATTTTTTTGAATTTTTTATTCTAATTTTTTTATTTTATTTATTTTTGAATTCCAAAAAAAAAAGAATTTCTTATTTCTTTAGGACATCTCACTGGGAGCTCTCTAGACTTTGACATAGAGACTCCCACTTTTCTATGTTTCTTGAATGTTCAGGAACACTAGAATCACTATGTATCTAAATGGAGATGCACAAGTCAGAAGATCCTGGGGGTCATATACAGCTCCTTCCCCCAACTTCTATGGAAGGAGCATTAGTGTGCTTCCTATAGGAGTGGACAATTTTGAACTCAACCCAAAATTGATCACGTTAGTGAAGAAAAACTGTCAGTTTCATGGACAACTCCAAGAAGATCCCACCAAATTCATCTCTGACTTCTTGTAAATCTATGACATTGTACAGACCAATAGAATGGACCCTGACGTCTACAGGCTGCTGCTCTTTCCATTTGCTGTTAGGGATCAGGACAAGGACTGGTTGGATGATCAACCTAAGAAGAGTTTGAACACTAGGGATAAGGTTGTTGACAAGTTCCTGAACAGGTTCTTTCCCTCACGGAGATTGACTAAGTTAAGGACAGACGTTCAGACCTTCAGGCAGGAAGAGAGCGAGTCCCTCTATGAAGCATGGGAGAGGTACAAGCGAATGCTCAAAAAATGCCCCGTAGAGATGTTCACCCCCTGGATTAAGCTGGATATCTTCTATGACGGACTACTTGATATAGCCCAAATGTCCCTAGATCATTCTACAGGCGGCTCCCTACACATGATGAAAACACCTAAAGAGGCTCAGGAGCTCATTGAAACATTGGCTAACAATTAACACTTATACACAGCTGAAAGAGTCAAAGCCAAAAGGGAGTCTAAGGAGGAATCTGCCACATACATAATCCTAGCTCAAAATAAAACAATGGCTGAGCAGTTGGATCTTCTGATAAGACAGTTAGAAAGCATGCATGACTTCACAAGGAGCCAGCACAGCATAATCCAAAAGACCCAAGCTTCCCTCCAAAGTTTGAAAATAGATATGCGCTAGATAAATCAAGGAATACACCAGCAAGCGACTGAAGAATGCCAGGCAATTGAGCTACGGAGTGGCAGAACATTAACTACTCCATCTCAATGCAATATCATGCCGGAGGAAGAATGCGCAGTGTAACAGCCCAGACCACCCGCTAGCACGATATTGTCCGCTTTGGCACACAAGGCCTCACGGTTTTGCCTTTGACGATAGGGATGATAGCCGAAGCCCTCCACATTCACTCGTCAAAACGCGTCATGCTAGGGAGAGGTATCCACACCCTTATAAGGCATGCTTTGTTCCCCTCTCCAACCGATATGGGACCTTACAATCCACCCCCTTAATGGAGCCCAGTGCCCTCGCTGGCAAATCGATCCGAACTCCGGCTCTGATACCATCTATAACAGCTCAAACCACCCGCTAGCACGATATTATCTGCTTTGACACACAAGGCCTCACGATTTTGCCTTTGACGATAGGATGATAGCCGAAGCCCCCTCCCCCCCCAACACTCACTCGTCAAAATGCGTCATATTAGGGAGAGATATCCACACCCTTATAATGCATGCTTCGTTTCCCTCCCCAACCGATGTGGGACCTTACACGCAGCACCCCCCCGACCACTAGTCCTGGCATTGAACTCCTATAAGGGAACAACAGAGGAGTTCAACGCCCAGAGAGGATCAATAGGGGCGTTCAACACCCAAAGAGGGAAGACCATATACACGCAAGTTCAGCAAACATCTCATCTAGGCAGGCT
The DNA here is from genome assembly GCF_014773155.1 of Arachis stenosperma. Classification (NCBI taxonomy): domain Eukaryota; kingdom Viridiplantae; phylum Streptophyta; class Magnoliopsida; order Fabales; family Fabaceae; genus Arachis; species Arachis stenosperma. The sequence continues at coordinate 64,215,599 of NC_080383.1, forward strand.
AACAACCCTTCCTCAGTCAATATCGATAATCACTCTTCACCACTCAAGACCCAGAGTACAGAGTCAAATTGCCATATCCTCAGAAATTTCAGAGACCTCCTGACATTCTTTCCAGTTACACAGAGGTGAATACAAGAGAAGTGTAAGACCCTCATCATGACCACGGAGACTGAGCATAAGGTGGTACACTCTGTTGAGGAACTAAATAAAGAAAAGGCTCAAGAAAAGGCTGGGAGCACACTATTACACGTCCCTCTTGTGGGAAGAGAGTCTAAAGTGTCATATCCTCAAGAAGAGCGAAAAGAGACCACGGATGAGCAGCACTCACAGTTCTTGGAAGTTTCTAAGGAACTGCAAATCAATATTCCTTTTACCGATGTTTCGGAGCAAAGACCTCTTTCTGCTGCACTTATGGAAGGCTTACTCTCTAGAAAAGAAGAGTTAGAAATATAAGGGCAAGAAACAGAGGTCCCTGTACCAAGTGAAAGTCCTGAATTTAGAGTGGTGAAGATCATCAAAAAAATCACTAAAAAGGAGATTGTGACCAAAGAACAAAAGATGATATCCATAAAAAGGAGAAGGTCAATAAGAAACAATCTAACCCCTACCATAACAAGCAAGGAGAATCAAGCTGAAAACAAAAAAAGGAAAACTTGTTAGGAAGAATTCAAATCTGAAGGCACTAATCTCCTCCTCTTTTCCTTTGGAGTCATTTCTTTTAACCAACTAGAAGAAGAGGAAGAAAATTTAGCAATCAAGTGTCAAGCTAATGACATTAAAGAAGCGCTTGTTGGAAGACAACCCAACATTTGTGATTATGTATAGTACTTAGAACAAAAATAGGAACGCGTAAAAGAGAAATAGAACACCCTTCAACAACAGAAGGGAGAGAAGAGCATGGGCATTCAACGCCCATAAGAAAAGCAGTTCTGGCGTCTAAACACCACCAAGCTTTCTTTGAATTTAATAAATATTTTATGTTCAAAATATTATTTATTTATTTATTTTAACTAACCTATAATTTTATTTCTATTATTATGTTATCGTTGACTTTTTAAAATATTATTGAGACTTGTTATATCATTATTAATTATTTAAAATTTGATGTTGAAACTTATTATATATATTTAATTTTTTTAATTTACAAAACCGTAAATCCAATCCAATCCAAACCGCTTGAACTTAGATCGAATCGAATAGGATTTTTTTAAAAAAAAATTATCCAATCCAAACTGCACCGCAAATAAAACTAGTATTTGAATCGGCTGAATTTTTTATTCAAACCATACCGCAAACACCCCTAATTCTATATAACCACCAACAAAAATCAACACAAACCAAGCTTGGTATATCTGACACCGAGAATATATATACTTAAAGAAAAGGCCAAACATATGCCACAAAAAGTACCATTAGATAAATTACCTTACAGAAACGTGCGACACAGCCATACACCAAAATGGGCAATAATCGGTTTCTAATTTCAAGTGCCTTACACTTTGGATATCCAAACGACTGACAATCTAAATAAACTTACTAGGCCCATTAAAAAAGGGTTTCAAAGGAAATACCGAACGAGGAAAAAAAGAGGGGTTGGGGAAGGGGGAGAAGAAACATTACATAACACAACCAAACATAAACTAGCTTTTCTCAGACATGTTGGAAGACAATCTCATCAGAGGAGTTCAGCAACATTTGCAGGCAGCTCCTCGATTTGCACATTATAAAACTTCTGGATGTCGAACAGCATTCTTTCATCATCCTTCGTGACAAAGTTGATGGCAACACCCTTTCTACCAAACCGACCACTACGACCGATACGGTGGAGATAGTTCTCGGGCTGTGTAGGGAGATCATAGTTTATTACGAGAGACACTTGCTGAACATCAATACCACGTGCCAGAAGATCGGTTGTTATCAGAACACGGGAAGACCCAGAACGGAACTCCCGCATAATGATGTCCCTCGTATTCTGGTCCATGTCTCCGTGGGTGGCTGACACTGTGTGGTCTCGGCTTCGCATCTTGTCCGTCAACCAATCTACCTTCCTTCTGGTGTTGACAAAAATGACACTCTGGGTAATGGCTAATGTCTCGTACAGATCACAAAGTGTGTCGAGCTTCCATTCCTCTCTCTCACAATTGACATAAAACTGCTTTATACCCTCCAAAGTGAGCTCGTCGCGCTTCACAAGGATCCTCACAGGTTTGTTCATGAACTTTCTAGTAATTTCAAGGGCCTCAGGGGGCATTGTGGCAGAGAAAACTCCAACCTGAATCTTCGATGGCAACAACTGGAATATATCGTAGATCTGATAACAAGGAAGCAGATGATGGATAAAGAAGTTATACAAATAACAAAATCAAATTTTCGTGATACAACACCAATGGCCAAAAACTGTGACAAGCTTAAACTGATTGAAACAAAGTAACATTTATCTTCAACTAGAAATTAATAGTTACTAAATTTCAAGAACTTTTAACAGACATCAAATATAAAAATCTGAAGGCACTTGAAAGTATAAACATTAAACAGTCAGAAATAGAAGAAAATACAATCAATTAGATAAAGTAGGAATTAACGATGGGTTAGGGTAAAAAATACAGGTTTGCATGGGATGATTTTACATATCTATAAAACTTGATAATAAAGTGAAATATGAAAACATTAGTAATCAAGTAAATAAAGAAGTACCTGGTCTTTAAAACCCCTTGAAAGCATTTCATCGGCCTCATCCAACACAAACATTTTAATGTGATCCGGCTGAAGTGACTGTCTGCGCAGCATATCAAAGACACGTCCAGGAGTACCAACAACAACATGAACACCGCTGGCTAGAATGCGTTGGTCTTCACGAACACTGGTGCCTCCCACACAGGCATGAACCTTCACACCTAGATAATCTCCAAGCGCCCGCATAACCTTCTCAATCTGCTGAGCAAGCTCACGGGTTGGCGCTAAAACCAAGGCCTGACATTCAGTCAGGCTGTAGTCAAGTTGTTGCAGGATTCCAGAGCAGAAAGTTGCAGTTTTTCCAGTTCCGGATTGGGCCTGTTGAATAACATCAAGTCCCTTGCAAAATGGGACTATTCCCCTTTGCTGAATAGCTGATGGCTTTTCAAAACCTACAGAACAAATAATACTAATTTTACATTCCAAAATTTCAACTAAAAGTACATGACATTAGTGGGACAAACAAACAAGGCAGTTTACGCATAATAGGCAGAACAAATCGAACACATGCTAAGTTCTATGCCTCCACTATACATTATCGATTAAATATATTTTCTAAAAAACATATATATTAAAGGGACTAGTAAAAGTTTACCATAGGCATAAATGCCTCTGAGGAGATTCTCTTGCAAACCCATAGCATCAAAGCTATCGTACACCTCATCATAAGATGTGAAGAAGTCCTGTCCATCAGCTGTGAGTCTGTGAATTCAAGAGATGACAGTGAACCGTAAATTAAACCCCAAAAAATAAACTATGTTGGAATGATAGTGAGGAAAAAGGGAAAGCACTTACAAATCATTCATTTTTGCATCAAATTGACGAGCATCGAACTGTGTTCCCTCAGGTGCAGCTCCTGCCATGACTGCAACACCAACACAAATATAACAACAGAAACAACTATACCACGCAAATAATTGCAGAAACAGCACCATAAAAACAACTTGATGGAAACCAAAAACATAAAAAAATAAATATCGAATCAGCATAAGCTCTAACCGTAATAAAAAATTGATGTGAATCACTTGTTGATTCAAAAAGTTTTAGTTACAAAAAGGCTCGAACCATAATACGAAACAAGCGTTAGCTTGCATAAAACAACATCCGCTCAACAATAACGAATAGCAGCAAAGGAAAAATAAAAAATAAAAGAACATATATACAGTTAATCAGAAGAGACTGAAAGACTGGGATAACAAGATCGTTGAATCGAGAAGAGATTCACCTGCGGATGATGATGTTGATATTGATGTTGATGATGAAGAGGACGAAGATGTTTGCAGTGGAAGAAGATCGAGCGGAGTTAGGGTTTCCCAAACTCCTCGGATCTACGCCGCGGAGTTGAGGAGAGAATAAGAGTGTGTTTGTGAAGTGAGAAAAGAAACAAGGGTTCTCTAGTGGATTAATCCACAAAATAATAACGAATACCAAATTAGTCAAAATAATAAATAGTCTTCTCGAACTTTATATATACACAAAAAATACATAAGATAAATGATAAAAAAATAGAAAGATAAATGGCAAATTAAATCCATAAGATGTAAAAAATTTTATATTTACACAAAAAATCAGTTTAGTCAAATATCTTCAATATAAATGATTAAATTTTTATGTACATATAATATAATTGATATAATTTAAAATTATAAAATAATTTAAATAAAAAATTTATTTTATATATACACAGTTTAAATATTAGTTGATTTATTCAATATACAAAATTTAAAAATTATTAAATTAAGATTTTAACCACTTTAATTGTATCCACAACCATCTGACTTTGTAGCACATTATTCTTGCTTAGTGACTTTTTTTTTTAGTTGCTTCAATTGCTTTATATTAATTGGGATAGTTTATACTAATAAATTAAATGAAATATAAAGTTATGCAAATGTCTTAAATTAATTTTTGTTATACATCTTAAAATATTTTTATGTAAATCAAATTAATTAAATTTAATTTAGCTATTATAGCTATTGATTCGATTAACATAAAAATACTCTAAGACAGATGTGTAACGAAAATTAATTTAAACCATTTACATAAATTTAAACCCCATTTAATTTATTAGTATAAATTATCTTCTTAATTAAAAGAGTTTTATGATCACTTTTTGTTCAATAACTATTTAAAAAACATTCATTTTAAAAACATATTTCATTTAAATAATTTATAATTTGGTAATATCCAAAGTTTGAATAACAAAAAAAATATGATTTGCTACTAATATCTTTTTGACTTTCATTTCCTTTTTTTATTTTCTTTTTATACAAATAAATCTAGAAAGACTAAGATTTCAATCAACTTTCATTTATCTTCTTTCTTCCTCACTTTCTTTCCTTTATTTTCTTTTTTCTAACCAAACAAAACTTTAGCAAATAGTCCTAAATTCATCCATTAAAATAATAATCAGAGAAATAAAATTATTTGAGAAGAAATATATATATATATCAAACAAATCTCTCTTAATGTCTAATTTTTTACAGATAGAAGCAACACACAAGTCAAACTCATTGAACCCATGCATCTCCATTCTCCACCGCCAAAGTCACTTGACAAGTGTTCCAATTACATCATTAGTAATTTCATTCTTTTTAATGCAAATCCGATTGAGATCAAAATATCAAAACCATTTTTCGAAATTAAACCAAAGAGTAAATAGTTATTTTTAACTACAAAAATTTTAAATACCGATAAAATTAACCAAAAAAAATAAAATTAATATTATATCTAAAAAAAATTAATTGTTAAATAAAAATACCCAATCATTAGCTTTTTGTCAACTCCCTTAAAAAATATATTATTCTTAAATTACCTTTTTATTATATCTTCAGCCCTTCAAACACATTCTCATTAACACAACTACTCTCCCACGGAATTTTGTTTGACCTTCCTTCAATGTAGAACTCTCTCCCGCGGAATATAATAAATAATACATATAACTAATACAACTATACGGACCATATTTAAACCTCAGATGTTTTTGCTGGGAGCAACAAATCTGTGGCATTTTGGTCCGCGTAGAATGGTACAGCCTCCTGCCACATATTACCAAGAACAAATCAAAGCTTCCCACTTTTGTGGCCCAATATTTAATAGCATCTCATTTGACCGTACATTTGCCTGTTATTTTTGTGATTCATCGACTTGGAAATCATTCTGAGCTTGAAACTTTAGAATTTTCAAACTAACTGCAGAATTCGCTTAAATGCACTTGCAATGGAATGTGCACATATGGCTACCAAATTGTGAGATAACATCTACAAGACATCCATAACCTCCAACTGCCACAACCTGGAAAGAATAATGCAGTAATGCATTACATAAATAAAATAAACTAGAAAATAACAAGTCATGAATGCAGCAAGCTTGAGTTGACCACCCATCTCAACAGCAATAAGATGTTGAATCAGAACCAGAACCTACCCCTGCAGGATGTAAGGAGACAGAGAAAGCTGATGCAGGAGCACACTGTATTTGCGAAAGGATTGCACCATTCATGTCAAAGCGATTCAGTAGAGGATCTGCACCAACTGCCAAAATCTGACAGAGGTGAGAGTTGAGATAAAATTAGGGTTATTTTGATCGTTTAGTGTTCAAGACAGCAAGATGGCAGAAACAAAAGATATGAAGGTTAGCCAACTCACTTGGTTGCTGTCAAATAGCATGTCCTGTACAGAAGCACGAGTTGAAATCCTTGATAAGCACTCTAAAGCAGGAAGGTTCCAAAGGGATATATTCCGTCCACTACTGCAAGCCTGTTGAATGATGACAATGGTCCCTTAACCATTCACAGAAGCAAACGGCAATTACAAGATACATAATGCCTTTAGAAAGGGATATTTTGGCCACAAAATGTGATAGTTATTAATAATAGAAAGTTTAGCAGAGGGTAGCAACAAATAGCATTTCTGTAACAATGATTATACTAAACGAGGAATTGTATCATAACTACGAACTATGGGAAATGAAGTTCTATTTGATTGTTGACTTGCTATATGCCAATGTTAACATGAGTTAGCTCCTCTGGTTGTAAAATAGGACAATAAATTAAGTGTAAAATCATTATCTAAATATCTGTTCTCATAGCTGGATACCAACTGCAAGTCAGCAACCATAGGTAACTTAGGAAGTAAGGGTGTGGGCCGAAGTTTGTCGGGCCGAAAAAAGGCAGGCCAGGCTAGAGTTTTGAGTCCACCAAAATTTTAAAAAAAAAAAGGAGAAAGTCTAGGGGGCCAGCAGATTTTGTAGTTTTTAGTCATCAATAATGTTTTTAATGGTGTGAGATTGTATCTAATGGTGTAGAATCATTCAATTTCCTTTTGATGGTTAAGTGCTGACCAGAATTTAATAAAAGTGATGCCCCCCTAGCACTCCTCTAAAAAAAAACGCCTAAAACCCACAGCTTTGGCGGCCTTTGACGGGGCGGGCTAGCCCGGCGGGCCTGCTATTTTTTTTATAGCCTAAACCAAAAACTACCCAAACCCATAAACTCAACTACCAAACCCAGCACAAATAACCCTACCCATAAGCACAAGTCACTCCCATCTGTCTCCCCACCCACTCCTAACCCTACTCACAAATTTGTCTTTGGAATGTTTGTTTATTTTACTTAAGCTATAACTTGGATAATGTTTGATTGATGAGATTTGAACAATGTTTAATTAAATGCTTTGAAGAATGTTTCAATTTGGACAATGTTTGTTTGATTATTTTGTTTCAAAAAACTTGGTTAAAGATTACATTTATCAGAAATTTAGAATTATATGAATTTAGAAATTATAGATTTATTAAAATGTTTGTGAAATTGTATTTTTTTTTCAATATTTAATGGTTTAGTAATTTTTTTTGAGAGAGAGAGAGAGAGAGAGAGAGAGAGAGAGAGAGAAGGCAGGCTTAGCCTACCGGCTTGCCAACCCGTCGTTAGGCAGGGTGGGATAGATATTAGGGACCGCCTGACTAGGCAGGCCGGGGCGGGATAACCCACCAAAGGCAGGCTTTTGGCGGGGTGGTCTAGACCGCTTGCCACCCCTGCTAGGAAGTGATCAACATCATTTTGTCTAGAAATTCGTATTTCTTTTACTACATAGGCACATGTAGACCAAAAGAAGGGAGAGATCGATGGAAGGGAAGTATGAAATCTTAGAGACTTACCAACCAGCTCTCACTTGCATCTAATGCAACACAGCCAACCCATGAAACAGATCCTTTTGAGTTCAAATCTTTTACTGGATCAATCACTTTGATACACTTTCCACTTTTGCAATCTAGTATGGTATAGAAGCCACAAAAACAAAAGTATCGGCCAAAATTCTGCACAAATATATTTAATGAACCAAATAATTTACAGAAAATGTACCCCAAATTCGTGCAGTCCTGTCCTCTGAACCAGTTATAATCTGAACATTGGTATTAAAAAAAGGAGTTAGAACACTCAAGAGTGCATGCAGTGGGGTGACAATTATGAATAAATGGCAGCAGCAGGGATGTTTAGCAATCAGATTTTAAAATACTAGCCCATATATTCCCTAATGTCTCAAGTCTAAAAGTGCATGCACTCAATCCTAAAAGCTCCAAAGTCCATAGCTCATTCAATTTTTGTTCAATAAACAATAGAATGATAGGGCTATAACCAAATTATTAGACTCCACGTTATCGATCCGCTCTATATTTTAGACTACTACTAATATCACTAGGAGCACTCCTTTTCCTCTTACATCCACTGTTTAGATCTTTAATTGCATGCAAAAAGGTGTGTAGCACTTTATGGTAGCGTTTGGTGGAGAGACAGAGACAGAAAGACTGAGACTGAGAGACAGAGACTAAGAGACAGAGATTAAAATAAATCTCAATATTCTGTTTGGTGCAAAATGGGAGACAGAAATTGAAACAAGAATAAAACTCTAATTTAATTTACACAAAAGGTAAAATTAAAATTAATTAATTGAAATGAAAGTATTTTAGGTATAAAATGTTATTAAAATTTCAGTCTCCATCTCTAAAAATTTCAGTCCCCTGTGTCCCTACTTTTTGGAGGTACTGAAATACTGAAATTTTGGAGACAAAGACAGAAATTTTAGTACCAGTCTCTGAACCAACAAACACGATACTGAATCTCAGTCTCTCAGTCTCTATCTCAGTACCTCAAAACAAACACGATACTGCATAAACACCAAGTTATTTTTTTCTTTTTTCAATAAAAGAAATATTACTACAGCAAAATAGATAAAATGATCACCAACTAGACCTGATTGGATGAGTTGCGAGCAACTATGCAGTGCAAGTAGTCCAAGTGCCCCTTAAATACCATTTTCACTTTACCAGTTTCCTACAGTATTAAAACTTGTTAACCAAGGAGAACAACAGATACAACAAATAAATCAATTTATACCAAGAAACCTCCTAAACAAAAATTATATTCACCGCCCACAAATACATACCACATCCCAACAATATGCACAAGAATCACCAGAAGCAGAGAAAACAGATCCCCCCTGCAATTGAACAAGGAAGCATGAACAGTTGAACACACTCAATCAACGAAACAAACTGTTATGAAAAACGATATTCTTTAAACTAAAAGAGAAAAAGAAAAGGAAATATAAAAACCTGAGAATCAACAGCAATAGCATTATTCTCAGGGATAGGTGAAAGTGCACCCCAAGGACCTCTGAAAGACAACAATAACGGTGTGATGTTAATAAGGGACCAGGACTCCAGGAGGAAGGGGAGTAACTGATTGGAAGCAGATCTGGCTAACAAGGAGTATGCATTCTGTAAAAGTTAAAGCTCACTTGTGTTGAGGATTTGCCAGGTCAAGTATGGGTTTGATATTGTTTCCTGAAATAATAGGAAACAACATGCATAAAGAGATTGAAGAATTCATCCATTTCAAAGGTAAAAGTGTGAGCGGAGAGTTGCGTGCGGAAAAGACATAAAACACAAGGAGGTGAACAGAAAACCTCCCTAATCACTGATAATACAGCAGGGCACAGGAGAAAATGAATGAACAAAATAATCCAAGCCCGAATAAATATCAACTCCGCAGGCATCACACTGACACATCAATCCCAATTACTTATTTTCGGAATATAAACTTTGCAATAACACATCAATCAACTCGATGGCTGTCACGTATATTAACAAGTCTCATGCAAGAAAGTCAAAAATGCAAGATGGAACAGTTAGAATAACAGGATACTAATTGAATCGTCAAAGATCTAAGCAAGTTTCAGCCCAGAAGCACAACCTTGAGAAGAAACAGCACTATTTGAGTTTGCAAGTTCCTTCCACCTCCATCCTCGAATCCACCCATCATCTCCACAACTGCAAGTCAAAGCTACAGTCAACCGGTATCCAATTACATGCGACAATTCTCATGTTTAATTCACCATCAGCAGCAGGTAGATGGAGACCAATATAAGGTAATAAAATTAGAGACATAGAGATAATAGCACAAATTTGGACCTTAACAACAGTGCATCTTCACCATCACCATAGAATTTGACATCATATGTAGGTCCATCATGCCCTTGAAAGAAGCAATCTGGTTCAGCCAATAATCTGCGCCAATTCCAATCCATATCAAAACACAGTTAACTCCAATAAACACAAAAGATAAAACTTAAATTACCATAAAATGGCAATGCAAACTCACCTAGCCGCATTGGCATCGGTATTATTTTTCTGCGAAAAAAAATAACAAAATAAATAAACTCAGAATCACAAGTTCAATCCCTAACAAAAAAAAAAAAAAAAGACAAATGATGGTGGCAGATAAGAGAGTGGTGACTGACGAGGTTAGAGATGCAGGAAGGGATGGAGTAGGAGGCGATAGAACCGTCGCTGGAAGCAACGACGAGAGAGTGAGGATTAGGGTTTCGGGGACTAGGAGCCCAAGCCGTACGGAAAACGGTTTGGGTTTGGATCTCCCTCCCCTTGAGGAGGCGCTCCCTGTACGCATTTTCGTCCCAGTTGGTTGCGTCGCCGCACATTGTCACCTGCACCGCGCCGCCGCCGCTTCACTGCTCAGTCTAGGTACTCATTTCAGCTCACTCACCGCTCACGTGCCTTTTTCTTGGGCTAAAAATGCGCACTAATGTTTATATTTGGCGGGGAGCTGAATGCTGATGGATTTTTTTTTCTTTTCTTTTTTTATCAGGTTTGGTTGAAAATTAAGGATTTGTTGTAAAATAAATGAATAAATAAAGAAGAGGTAACAAATATGAAAGTATAATTATGTAACTTTAATAGTAATGTTCGCTATAATTATTATTACAATATAATAAATATGATTAATATATTTACTAATATTATAGTAAGATATATAAAGAGAGAGAATAAAAATTAGTAATATGAAAGAAAGAGAAAAAAGATTATTATTGCTTATATATAAAGAGAGAGAGAATAGAATTTTGTTGTTGTGTGGTTAACCTCCTTTTATAGGCATATAAAAGGAATATTTTTAACCTTCATTAATTTCATTCTCTCTTGAGAATGTAATCCTCATATAGGAAATGGGCATTCACGTCCCATACTTATCACAATACTCTCCTTTGGATGACCATTTAGGATTATTGTCTCGTTAAAACCTTACTAAAGAAAAACCCAATGGGAAAAAATATGACCAAGGAAAAAAGAGTACAGTCTCCCCCTCTTGCCGACATCATTTAATGTCTCGAAATCGGCGCATCCCAATCTCATGTACCAATCTTTCAAAGGAGGATTTTGGGAGTGACTTTGTGAATAAATCTGCCAGATTGTCACTTGAACGGATCTGTTGGACATCAATTGTCCCTTGATTTTGAAGATCATGAGTGAATAAGAATTTTGGAAAAATATGATTTGTTCTATCACCTTTGATGTATCCACCCTTAAGTTGAGTAATGCATGTTGTATTATCTTCAAACAGGACAGTTGGAGCTATCTTATGATCAATCAGTCCACATGATGACAGAATATATTGAATCAGACTCCTCAGCCAAAAACACTCGCGACTAGCTTCATGAATCACCAGTATTTCAGCATGATTAGAGGAGGTTACTGCTATCGTCTGTTTCATGGACCTCCATGATATAGTTGTACCACCATATGTGAACAGGTATCCTGTTTGCGATCTCCCTTTATGTGGATCAGACAAGTATCCGGTATCTACATAGCCAACTAGTTGTGACTTGGATCCATATGGATAAAGCAATTCCATATCAACCGTTCCATGAAGATATCGAAAGATTTGCTTGATTCCACTCCAATGTCTTCTGGTTGGAGAGGAACTATACCTTGCTAGTAAATTCACCGCGAATGATATGTCAGGTCACGTATTATTAGCAAGATACATTAGCGCTCCAATGGCACTAAGATATGGTACTTCAGGACCAAGGATATCTTCATTTTCTTCTTTAAGATGAAATTGATCCTTTTCCACATCTAAAGATCTTACAATCACTGGGGTACTTGATGGATGTGACTTATCCATATAAAAAAATTAAAATTAACTTGAGAACATGCAGCACAACAAAATTCACTAGATTTAAGAATCTTCTGGTACTTTAGTGAATGTCCATGGGAGTTTTCAATAATTCTCTGCATCATGGTTGTTCCTAGATGACCCAATCTATCATGCCAAGTTATGAATTCATTTGGGCTAGTAAACTTCTGGTTTACAATGGCATGTGATTCAATTGCACTAATCTTGGTATAATACAACCCAGATGAAAGTGAGGGTAACTTTTCTAATATAACTTTCTTATTTGAATCATGAGTTGTGATACATAAATACTCATGATTTTCGTCATTCATTGTCTCAACATGATATCTATTTCGGCGAATATCTTTAAAGCTCAACAAGTTTCTTAGAGACTTGGTAGACAATAGTGCATTATTTATTATGAATTTTGTTCCTCCGGGAAACAAAATTATAGCTCTTCTGGAGCCTTCAATCACATTGCCTGAGCCAATAATAGTATTAACATATTCTTCTTTTGGCACAAGATGGGTAAAATATATATCACTTTTGAGAATGGTGTGCAAACTTGCACTATTCGCAAGACATACATCTTCATTACATATCCTTGCTATTCTCTTCAAAGACAAATAATAATAAAATGAGTAGTATGCACAGCTAAATTGAATACTTGATCAGAATTATTTTTCTAAGAAACACTGTACATAAAATAATGTCATATACTAAAATTTTGTTTTAAAACATGACACATTTAATGATTTCAAAAGTCATAAACATTAATATTTCATTATTTATATACATCATATTTGAAACTCAAATACATAAAACTTAACAATAAGTACTTTACATTATTTATTTACATGGATACTTAATAATCTCACATATTAAACTATTTCATCATTGATCAGATGACCAATATTCCCTTCAAGATCCTCAAAGAAATCAGATACATCATAATGAGTGGTGAAATTTTCAGCATCATTTGAAACAAAATTTGTTTCTTTTCCTTTGTCATCCTTTTTCAAAGATGCCTGGTAAAGATCGACTAGGTGCCTTGAGGGATGACAGGTACGTGACCAATAGTCCTTTCCACCACAACGAAAATACTTATCCTCTGTTGATTTATTCGGCCCAATATTTCTTTTTTATCCCACTTCTGGTGAGATCCTCTCTTTTGAACATAATTCTTTTTCCTTCCATAATTTTTTTTGTTATTAAAACCTTGCCATTTACCTCTTTTGGGGTAATGATTTGCCGCATTTACTTCAGGAAATGGGGTGGCGCCAACTGGGCGCGCTTCGTGATTCTTTAAAAGCAACTCATTGTTGCGTTCAGCAACAAGAAGGCAAGAAATTAACTCATAATATTTTTTAAATCCTTTTTCTCGATACTGCTGCTGCAGGAGCACATTCGAGGCATGGAAGGTTGAGAAAGTTTTCTCCAACATATCATGATCATTTATCTTTTCCCCACATAATTTCATTCATGAGATGATTCGAAACATTGCAGAATTATATTCATTTATGGATTTAAAATCCTGCAGATGCAAGTGCGTCCATTCATATCGGGCTTGAGGAAGTATTGCCCCTTTTTATTATTATACCTTTCTTCAAGGTCTTTCCAAAGATCTGCAAGATCTTTTAGTGTGAGATATTCATTTTTCAATCCTTCATCAAGATGACAACGAAGAAAAATCATGGCTTTGGCTTTATCCTTCTGGTATGCATTATTTTCAGTCTTAATGGTATCTCCAAGATCCATTGAATCAAGATGAATTTCAGCATCTAGTATCCATGATAAATAATTATTTCCAGATATATCAAGAGCATTGAATTCAAGAGAAGAGAGTTTCAATATAATAAACATTTGTTACCTGAGTCTTCCTTAAAAATTTGATCAGAGTCTCATGCTGATAACGTGTTGTAAAATAAATGAATAAATAAAGAAGAGGTAATAAATATGAAAGTATAATTATGTAACTTTAATAGTAATACTCACTACAATTATTATCACAATATAATAGATATGATTAATATATTTACTAATATTATAGTAAGATATATAAAGAGAGAGAATAAAAATTAGTAATATGAAAGAAAGAGAAGAAAGATTATTATTGCTTGTATATAAAGAGAGAGAGAATAGTATTTTGTTATTGTGTGTAATATCAACGGAGGCTTAACCTCCTTTTATAGGCATATAGAAGGAATATTTTCAACCTTCATTAACTTCATTCTCTTTTGAGAATGTAATCCTCATATAGGAAATGGGCATCTACGTCCGATACTTATCACAACAGGATTCTCATTCTTTTTGTTTTTGGTATTAAGGATTCTCGTTCTTAAAGTGAATTTATTACAAATCAAAGAATTTTACCACTAAACCGAAGTTTTTTGGGGATTTTTCTTTTCTCTAGCCTCTTTTCAATCTTCTTGGGCCTTGAGCCCTTTATTAACCCAGTAAAAAATTGGGTCCAATAATAGAATGACAATAATTGATTAATTGAAATTTTATAAGACTTGAGTGATATAATATATGGCCAAGGAAATTTATTATTTTTGAAATACTTGGCCAATTTTAAATTTTTTTAATAGTATAAAATTAGAATATTGTCTAAAATGTTTATCTCTTGATATTTTTTAATTAATATTATACAAAAAAATATTATTAATCAAATTTTGCTTCTATCAATTATGACGAAGTCTGTTTATCCTCATCTACATGAGTAAAAACGAGAAGAGCCTCTCAGTCCTCATCCACGTGAGCAAAAACAACACCATTTTGCTCCACTAGAAGATGGTTAATAGATGAGGGTCATCGTCTCTCTCACTTTGTTGTAATTCTAGAACCCTAAAGACACCATGAATAGCAAAACAAAGAGTTCAGGAGTGGAAGAGGAGGAGTAAACGTTGAAAGTAGGTGTTTCTTATGGGATCACGTTGTGATTTGAGAAAAAAGACAAGAACCAAGTTAGTACTTTACTCGAAAATAAAGAGTTAATGGTCAAATAGTCCTGAAAGATCACTCGTTAACTAAATTAGTCCCCGAAAGAATTTTTTAATCAAATTCTTTCTTTATAAATTTTAAATTAGTCATGTTAGTCCTTCCGTCATTTTTATTACTAATAGTGTCAGAATTTGTTGATGTGGTACGTTAAGTAACATCACAACATATACCTAGTAGTCCTAATTAACTATTAACATAATTAGTTTATGAAATTAGATCAAATCAACTCCAAATTGAGAGATTCCAATACCTCAAGTTCTCCCATCAATTAGGTTTTAATTTAATCTAATTTTATAAATTTATTATGTTAATAGTTAATTAAGACTCCTAAGTGTGTGTTAAAAAAGTGACAGAATGACTAACATGATTAATTTAAAATCTTTAACAAACAAATTTGATTAAAAAAATCTTTCAAAAATGAATTTAGAAAACGAGTGATTTTTCGGTGACTAATTTGATTATTTACTCCAAAGATAAAGGTAGTAACCTAATTGATGATTCTGGGTGTTCAAATTCAAACCGATCCAAATTAAACTGCTCATCCAATCCAATCCAAACCGAAAACCAATTAAAATCGCACTAATTTGGATTTGATTAGATTCTATTTTTTGCAAACCGCTGGATCGGATCGGATCGGATTTTGGATCTACTTTTCATAACCGAACAAATCCAATCCAAACCGCACAATGTGCTATAATATTATTATTTTATTATTATATTTATAATTATACTTATAACATATTCAATTTGTTATACATTTTTATATTATTCATGTATTATTATTATTTAATAAATATTTTATGTTCAAAATATTATTTATTTATTTATTTATTTTAACTAACCTATAATTTTATTTCTATTGTTATGTTATCGTTGGCTTTTTAAAATATTGTTGAGACTTATTATGTCATTGTTGATTATTTGAAATTGAGTAAAGTATCATTTTTATCCCCAACGTTTGGGGTAAGTCTCAAAATTGTCCCTAACGTTTCAATCGTCCTATTTAAGTCCCTAACGTTACAAAATTGGCTCAATGTTATCCTGCCGTTAGGGATCCATTTACAGAATTGATGGCGGGACAAAATTGAGACAATTTTGAAATGTTAGGGACTTAAATAGAATGTAAACGTTGGGGACAAAAACAATACATAGAAAGAAATTTTAATTTTATCCTTCAATAATATCGATGTTTTACTATACATAATGTTCAATTATTTTTTAATCACATCTAAGTAAATTACACTTAATCACATTGCTTTCATTCTAAATAATTTTTTATATTTTTATATTGACTTATAACTTTAAATGTAAAATTATAAAAAAATAAATTTATTTAGAATGAAAGTAATGTGATTAAGTATAATTTACTTAGATGTGATTAAAAAATAATTGACTACAATGGATAGTAAAAAATTGAATGATATTAGTATAATATTATCATTATATTAGTATTAGAAGCTGCTTGAATGATATTATAAAGTTACCTGGTCTGTTTTAGTTGAAAACAGAAAATCCGTTTAACCGAGTTCACAGTTTATTGGTGCAGCTTAGCACCAGCACTCTCTGATGACTTTAGAAATGCTAAGGCCTAATCATACATGTTCTATTCTCATAATAAATATGTTACTAGTGTCATTTATGCTAGTAGCTCAGAAAATAATTTTTAGAGATGTTTTTACAAGTGTTCCGATACATCTAGTTTTAGTAGTTATACACTTGAGATATTTTAATATTATTTTAACCCACCTCCAAGCCAACCAATCACAACTCACCATACACCCCCAAAACCCCAAGGCTGGTTCATTTGCTCCTTGTGGCCGAAATTTTCAAGAGAAAAAAAGAGAGAAAAGTTCTTAGTTTCAAATCTTCAAAGCTTGATTTCTGTTGAACTAAAACACAAATTAAAATTCCAATCCGACCAAAATGATCCTCTCTTCTTTCTCTACATGATCATATGACTTATCAAGGCTGGAATCAAGGTGAGTTGGTTGCACAATCTCCTTTTTGTTTCGGTTTCAAAGAAACATGCTTAAACATGTGTTTTCTTGATGTTCTTCCTTAGGAATCATGCTTAACTTTACTTGAGAGCCAAGAAACGTTAATTTCCAGCAAGTTTAAGGTGAGAAATCCTTCCTAACATGATGATTAAGATTCAGTTAGTTGAGAATTTTTAGATTTAAAGTTGTTCTTGATCTGATTTAGGAGGAAAAAGTGCTTAAGGACCATCTAAGGACATAACTGAATTAGGAGTAGCAAAACCAGGTAGGGTTTGACAAATTTAATCTTGACTGATTGTGTTTGAATTGTGTAATTATGATATGGTTTGGCTGTGCTTGAAATTGATGATTTATATGAGTGATTCTTGTTGAAAATTTGATGAAAATTTGATGAAAATTTGATGAAATTTGATGAAATTCAAGCTATGAATTTGTGTTATTGAGTGCAGCTGGAAACCAAAACCCTAGTGCCTAAATTGGGGTTCATTTGTGTTAAAATCATGTGGAAAAGATGGAGTTTTAGTGGCTGGAAATTTATTATGAATTATGGTAAAAATCGGTTGCTGAAAAGACTGAAAAATGGGTAAAAACAAAGAAAGAATCTGAAGAATTTACGAAGAACATGAAGAATACTTTGAGTGTGATGAAGAATATTGAAGAACAGGCTTTAGATCTTAAAAAGGGCAAGGAAGTAAAATTTTTAGTGTTTGGGGGGTTATTTGGTAATTTCTGAAAGTTAGGGTAGTTAGAGTAGAAATATTAAAAGTTACGGGTGGTAAAAAGTGAATTTTAAAGGTTAAACCTTAAAGTGGGGTAATTTTTGAAAATTTAATGATAAAATAATAAATAATAATAAAATATTAAATAATAATATTTAATTAAAAATAATATTTTAATAAAATAATAAAATAATGCGAAAAAGGCAGTTTTCCGTAAAAGCTTTAGAAAGACAACTTTAATCGTAGAATCTCTTAATTACCTTCATAAAACACTTAGGGAGTGGTAATAACATGTTAGTGAAGCAAAGATAAAGGAAAGATAAAAAGTTAAAGAAAAGATAAAATCCAAAGAAAATTCTGTAAAGTTTTAATGACAGAAAAACAGACAAAGATTAGTGAACGAACTAGGACAACATAGTTAGTCTTTGAGTTGCACTAGGGTTAGGTATAATATGAAAAGTTAAATTATTTCAGTATAGACTTAATGAACCTATACTTGGGACAGGATAACTATTCATACCGAAATTTACATAAGTTTTAAATACATACATTAAACAGAAAAATCATAGCAGAGTAGAGAAACACAGAGAACAGAGTAACCAGAGCAGAGTAAAGAGATACAAAGAAAAGAGAAACCAGAACAGAGTAAAGAGAAATAAAGAAAAGAGAGTAATCAGAGCAGAATAAAGAGACAAAGAGAAAAGAGTAGTATGATAAAAAGCAGAGGACCTATTGAAAGGTCATTTGTTGCTAGAGGCAACCTAAGAGATGTTTGTTTATTCATTTGTTGCACTAAGGAAACTCCAGAATTATTTGTATGTTTATCTGCTGCATTGAGACAGTCAGATAAATAGTGGTACGACCACAGAATATTTTCCAGTGCTACAAAGCTATTGAGAGCTGTACCTGCAACTGATAACCTGGGATCACTTGCAGAGGATATTACTTCATACACGGCTAGAATGCTGCACCTGTAAGGCAAGAATTGCTTATAGAGGATATGATTTCATACATGGCTGGAATGCCACCACCTGTAAGGCAGTGTTTGCTTATAGAGGATATGACGCATACGTCGGATACATTGGGAGTGGGTAGAAACCGACAAATGAGCTCATTACCTGCACTAGGGCTAAACATGCATCATACTTGGTTGTGCATTTCCTCTGTTATGATTGTTGTATGAATATATGCTTTCTTTGTTTGTATTCTATTCTCTGTGTTTATGTTTTATTTTATTGTATTCTTCTGTTTGTGTTCTACTTTCTGTTTTTCTACTTCTTCTATTTATCTGTATCTCCTATTTACTGCTTCTCTGTATTTTTGATATCTGTCTGCTAAACAACACATAATTAATGAACGTAACTAATAACCTCGGCCCTACTAAGAACTCTCCAGTTCTTACCCATTCTCTTTCCCTTTTCTCCCTTCAAATGGAAGTAGGAGTACCCTTCCGTAATCTATTAATGACCATTTTGCAAAGAGGATTCCGCTCTAGGTAGTCTTCTGAGTCTATGGTGAATCTCATTCTCTTTTTATATGTATATACAGTGAAACCAACCAACGTCTGCACCTCGTTCATATGCGCACTTTAGCCTAAATCCTGTGTACGAGACTCTGTTTTTTGGCTACTTGATGGAGTACCAGTGGGACATCATATGGCAATGTATGATCGTGCAGAGGAGTAGTATATGACCTTCTACCTTTTTAATGACATTCGACTTGACTCGAGTTTTGAAGACCTAGAATGTATTTTTCCTCGCTTTAATAGTTTAGAGGGACTAGGTGAGTATAGAGTATAGAGTCTAGGCTAGCTTGGGTGCTAGCTTAGGGACCTCTTAAACAGGTCAGGGACTGGGATGTTGTATGTATATGTATATATATATATATATATATATATATATATATATATATATATTTAGTTATTATCTAGCTATATCTAGGGGTGTTCTAACTAAAGATCTTTACTCTTATTAAGGCTGGATAACTAAATGTTGTTAATTGTTTGAGATGTATATAAGTGTAGTTTTTTATAACTGTTGTATCTGTTATTATTTACGAGTTGATTTGTGAATGATTTCGAACGTTAGACAAACGCTATCGAAAAAAAGTACCTCGCCAAATAACTACACTTTTCACAACGAATCAGGCTCATATAATAAATAATAGGTAATAATTAAGAGGACAAGTTGGTAGTGCTCAGTTTCCGGTATGATCTAGACATACTGAAAATTAGGTCGTTACAATTTGGTATCAGAGCAGTTCGTTCCCAGTAAAGCCTGGGGAGTAGACTGATTATGCTTCATTGCATACTCTGTTGTGTGTCTCATGTGTATAGGATATCTCAGTGATATATGTTGCATGATTATTTTTGTGTTTTTATTTTGGGAATGTTCACACTTGACTTGAAGTGTTAAGACTGATCATCTTAATAATGATTGTTCGGTGTGAACAGGACCACGATGAGTTCACAGAGACGAGGTGTACGGGAAGGAATTCCTAATGTTAACCACGAGAGGGAACATGAAATGTTTATGGCTACCATGAACACTATGGCGGAAGTAGTGCGTGAGGCTGCGGTAGCAACAGTTAGGGCTGTTGAACATTTTGGAGTAAGGAATGGGAATAAAAATGAACATGGAGAAGACAATGGGAATGATGAGAACAACTTGGGGCATCTTGAAAGACCTATGACCCTTGCGACTTTTCTGAAGATTAATCCACCTAAGTTCAAGGGTACACTCGTTGCAACTGACGCTGATAACTGGTTTCAAGGTATTGAACGATCACTGAGAGCGCAACATGTCCTAGAAGGACAACATGTGGAGTTTGCTACTTATATGCTCGAGGGAGAAGCTGAGTACTGGTGGCATGGGGTACAGCGACTGCTACAACGTAATGAAGGTGACATTCTTTGGGACATTTTTAAAGATAAATTCTACAAGAAATATTTCTTGAGAGTAGTGCGTGATGCTAAGGAGATGGAGCTTATGCAGTTAAGACAAGGGGATATGACTGTTGCTAAGTATGCTCGTAATTTCGATGACTTGTGTTGTTTCTCTAAGATCTGTCAAGGGAATATTGCTGACTTTGAAGAATGAAAGTGCATGAAGTTTGAAGGAGGCCTTCGTGATGATCTGATGAGTTCAATAGTTCCGCTGGAGATACGTAACTTTGCCAAATTAGTCAACAAGAGCAAGTTAGTAGAAGAATGTATTAAGAAAGTGACTGTGGCCAAGGTGAGTCGCCAAGGATTTCCACCAAGGTGTCTTAGCAATCATCAGTCAGCTGGGCAGAGGGTGCATTTTAAAGCACATGGTATATGACAGCATAAGAACCTACAAGTTAGTAACATTACTGCTCACCCTACGGGTAAGAATGGAGGTAAAGTAAGGAAATGGAATGGTAAACGAGCCCATCAGGCTTATATAAACCCTGCATGTAAGCATTGCGAAAAAGAGCATGGTAATAGGTCTTGCCAGTTTGGATCACCTAACTGCTATGCTTGTGGAGAACCTGGACATATTGCCAAGAATTGTCCGAAGGGGTTTACTCAAAATCCAGTCAGAACCCAACAACAAGGACGAGTGTTTGCTATCACTATTGACGATGTTGTGTAATTGGACGCCCTCATTCAAGATCAGTGTTATGTCAAGAATCGATTTCTAACTGTACTGTATGATTCGGGTGCATCGCATTCTTTATTTCTCTAACTATTGCTCACGAGTTAGGATTATATTTCTTTAAATTGAATTTTCACTTGATTGTTTGTACACCTGCATCCCAGAATGCTTTGACTAGTTCAGCACATCCGAAAGTACCATTTATCATTAAGAATAGGACTTTCATATATGATATGATCTGTTTGCCTCATTATGATTTAGAAGTTATTCCAGGATTAGATTGGTTACCCAAATATTATGTTTTCCTAAATTATTTTGAAAGGACTGTTGTTATTCCATTTGATAGTTTATATACTTAACTATTCTTGTCCCATACTTTATATTTAAATTCCATAAGAATTACCTTAGATGGAGTGAATGTGAGGGGTACGTTCTGTTAGCGGCTAGCTCGAATGATAGTGAATTAAGCCTAGAACGGATCCGAGTGGTGAAAGAATTTCCTGATGTTTTCCCGGACGACATATCTAAGTTTCCTCCTCAACGAGAGATAAAATTCAGCATTGATCTAGTACCTAGAACCGAACCAATTTTCATAGCACCGTACCGGATGTCACCACTAGAACTTGCAAAGTTGAAGAAGTAGTTGGATGAGCTACTTGGAAAGAAGCTTATTCGTCCCAGTGCGTCACCATGGGAAGCTCTGGTATTATTAGTAAAAAAACAGATGGACGGTGGAACGAGTCTCTATGTGGATTACCGACAGCTAAATAAAGTCACTATCAAGAACAAGTATCCACTTCCACGGATCAATGATTTGATGGACCAATTGAAATGTGCAACTGTGTTCTCGAAGAGAGACTTGCGATGGGTCATCACCAAATTCGAATAAGCGAGCTAGATATACCAAAGATTGTATTCAGGACTCAGAAATGATGATGATGCTGAGATGTATGGGAGTAGAGGAACCAAAAGCTGTGAGACAGGATCGTAGTGGTCTACGGAGGTACAAGAACAGAATTTGTGTGCCTAACTCTGGAGAATTGCGACAAAAGATTCTTGCTGAAGCTCACCAAAGTAGATTTTCTATGCATCCTGCAGTGACAAAGATGTATCAAGATTTGAAACGAATGTTCTGGTGGCCGGGCTTAAAGAAAGAGGTAGCTGGTTATGCCTCAAAATGTTTAACTTGCCAGAAGGTGAAGGTAGAACATCAGAAGCCGTCAGGAACCCTGCAACCCTTGGAAATACCACAATGAAAATAGGAGCAGATCACTATGGATTTTATCATGGGATTGCCAAGAACCTCAACAGGACGTGATGCCATTTGGGTGATTGTGGATAGGTTAACAAAATCGGCACATTTCTTCCCGATTCGAGTTGACTATACTTTAGAAAGACTGGCACGAATTTATATTCAAGAAATCGTACGACTGCACGGGATAGCTTCATAAATTGTCTCGGATCAAGTTTCAAGGTTTACTTATAGATTCTGGGGAGCTTTTCAAAAAGCGTTGGGAACAGAATTTCACACGAGTACAGCATAGCATCCTCAGATAGACGGACAATCAGAGCAGACAATCCAGACATTAGAAAACATGTTAAGATCATGTATGATGGACAACCAAAGAAGCTGGGATAAGTGTTTGCCATTGGTCGAGTTCGTCTACAACAACAGTCACCAACAAAGTATCGGGATGGTACCATATGAAGCTATCTACGGAAGAAGATGCCAGATACCATTATGTTGGAATGATGATGGAGAAGCTAGTGTGTTGGGTCCAGACTTAGTGCTAGAAACCACTGAGAAGATAAAGGGAATTTGTCAGAAGATCCAGACAGTATAAAGCTGTCAAAAGAGCTATGCCGATAATAGACGTAGACCCTTAGAGTTTAGTGAGGAAAACCATGTCTTTCTAAAAGTAACTCCGACTACTAGAATAGGTAAAGCCCTTAAGACTAAAAAGCTTAATCCTCGATACATAGGACCTTTCCAAATACTTAAAAGAGTTGGTCTAGTAGCTTATCAAATAGCCCTTCCTCCTTATTTATCAAACCTTCATGATGTTTTTCATGTCTCGCAACTTAAGAAATACGTTCTCGATGAGAGTAACGTTTTACAACCAGAAACAGTACAATTACGAAATGATTTGACATATCAAGCATCACCAGTTCAAATCATAGGAAGAAGTGATAAGCAGCTGAGAGTGTTCGCTTGGTCAAAGTAGCTTGGGGGCAAAGTAGAGAAGAAGAGGACACTTGGGAACTGGAAGATAAGATGAAAGCTGATTACTCGCATCTGTTCTTAGGTAACTGAAATTTTGAGGGCAAAATTTTCTTTTAGGAGGGTAGAATGTAACAACCCCGATTTTCGAGTACAGGAGATCTTTTTCAGAGGTACAGATTTTTCCAGAAGATCAGTAAACGGAACACCTCTGATGTATTATCAAGCATCTCAATCCTCATTGTCATTATGTCATCTTTAAGCTAGAATCTCTTTTAGGGCAAGCTCGATAACACAATCACAAAGAACCTAGTTTTTGAACAGTATCGGTTGGCAATTTTGATTCTGATTTTCATAAATAGTCTCAGTTTGACGAACTGGACTCGATTCATGAGAAAATAGAGATAATAGTATAATATTATCATTATATTAGTATTAGAAGCTAATTGAATGATATTATAAAGTTATCTGGTCTGTTTTAGTTGAAAACAGAAAATCAGTTTAACTGGGTTCACAGTTTACTAGTGCAGCTTAGCACCAGCACTCTCTGATGACTTTAGCAATGCTAAGGCCTCATCATACATGTTCTATTCTCATAATAAACATGTTACTAGTGTCATTTATGCTAGTAGCACAGAAAAGAATTTTTAAAAATATTTTTACAAGTGTTCCGATACATCTAGTTTTAGTAGTTATACACTTGAGATATTTTAATATTATTTTAACCCACCTCCAAGCCAACCAATCACAACTCACCCTACACCCCCAAAACCCCTAGTGCACGAAATTGTGATCTCAATGGCACCAACAACTTGGTACGTACAATTGTAATCTTAACTATTTTTCACAACTTCGCACAACTAACCAGCAAGTGCACTGGGTCATCCAAGTAATAAACCTTACGTGAGTGAGGGTCGATCCCACGGAGATTGTCAGCTTGAAGCAAGCTATGGTCATCTTGTAAATCTCAGTCAGGCAGATTCAAATGGTTATGGAGTTTTAATAATTAAAAGATAAATAAACATAAAATAAAGATAGACATACTTATGTAATTCATTGGTGAAAATTTCAGATAAGCGTATGGAGATGCGTTGTTCCTTTTGAATCTCTGCTTTCCTACTACCTTCATCCAATCTTTCATACTCCTTTCGATGGCAAGCTGTATGTTGGGTGTCACCGTTGTCAATGGCTACTTTCCGTCCTCTCAGTGAAAATAGTCCTCTACGGTTTCTGTACGGCTAATCAACTGTCAGATTTCTCGTCTCGGATGAAAAATACCATGCACAGATATCGTATGGCTAATCAGCTGTTAGTTCTCAATCGTGTAGGAATAGGATTTACTATCCTTTTGCGTTTGTCACCACGCCCTACAGTCGCGAGTTTGAAGCTCGTCACAATCATCCCATCCCAGATCCTACTCGGAATACCACAGACAAGGTTTAGACTTTCCGGATCTCAAGAATGCTGCCAATTGATTCTAGCTTATACCACGATGATTCTAATCTCAGATTTAGATTCCCCATTGTCAGAGGGGAGTCGATGTGAATCGTTGATTAGAAACCCAAGAGATATACATTCAAGCTTGTTTTCATGTAGAACGGAAGTGGTTGTCAATCACGCGTTCATGAGTTAGAATGGTGATGAATATCACATAATCATCACATTCATCATGTTCTTGTGTGTGAATGAATATCTTAGAATAATAATAAGCATGAATTGAATATGAAGAACAATAGTACTTTGCATTAATACTCGAGGAACAGCAGAGTTCCACACCTTAATATATGGTTTGTAGAAACTCCACCGTTGAAAATATATAAGTGATAATGGTGTTCATTGGCTTCGGCCCCAGATGGGGAACCAGAATAACCAAGACATCTAATACAATGAGAAAAAGTTCTATTTATACTAAACTAGTTACTAGGGTTTCAGAAACAAGTAAATGATTCAGAAATCTACTTCTGGGCCCACTTGGTGTGTGCTTGGGCTGAGCATTGAAGCTTTCACATGTAGAGGCCTTCTTTGGAGTTAAATGTTAGTTTGTAACTTGTTTCTGGCGTTTGACTCTAGCTTGCAACTTGTTTCTGGTGTTTAACGCCAGAATAGGGCAGAAAGCTGGTGTTGAACGCCAGTTTGCATCATCTAAACTCGGGCAAAGTATGGACTATTATATATTGCTGGAAAGGCCTAGATGTCTACTTTCTAACGCAATTAAGAGTGCGCCATTTAGGCTTCTGTAGCTCCAAAAAATCCATTTTGAGTGCAGGACGGTCAGAATCCAACAGCATCAGCAGTCCTTTGTCAGCCTCTGAATCAGATTTTTGCTCAGAACCCTCAATTTCAGTCAGAAAATACCTGAAATCATAGAAAAACACACAAACTCATAGTAAAGTCCAGAAATGTGAATTTTTCTTAAAAACTAATAAAAATATACTAAAAACTAACTAAATCATACTAAAAACTACCTAAAAATAATGCCAAAAAGCGTATAAATTATCCGCTCATCACAACACCAAACTTAAATTGTTGCTTGTCCCCAAGCAACTGAAAACAAAATATGATAAAAAGAAGAGAATATACAATGAATCTCATAATATCAATGAAACTTAGTCCCAATTAGATAAGCGGGGCTAGTAGCTTTTTGCTTCTGAACAGTTTTGGCATCTCACTTTATCCTTTGAAATTCAGAATGATTGGCATCTATAGGAACTCAGAATTTTAGATAGTGTTATTGATTCTCCTAGTTTAGTATGTTGATTCTTGAACACAGCTACTTTATGAGTCTTGGTCGTGGCCCTAAGCACTTTGTTTTCCAGTATTACCATCGGATACATAAATGCCACATACACATAACTGGGTGAACCTTTTCAGATTGTGACTTAGCTTTGCTAAAGTCCCCAATTAGAAGTGTCCAGAGTTCTTAAGCACACTCTTTTTGCTTTGGATCACGACTTTAACCACTTTGTCTCAAGCTTTTTACTTGGACCTTCATGACACAAGCACATGGTTAGGGACAGCTTAATTTAGCTGCTTAGGCCTAGATTTTGTTTCCTTGGGCCCTCCTATCCATTGATGCTCAAAGCCTTGGATCCTTTTTACCCTTGCCTTTTGGTTTAAAGGGCTATTGGCTTTTTCTGCTTGCTTTTTCTTTTTCTTTCTTCTTTTTTCTTTTTTCGCCAAATTTTTATTTTCGCAAACTTTTTTTTATTCACTGCTTTTTTTTTTGCTTCAAGAATCAATTTTATGATTTTTCAGATTATCAATAATATTTCTCTTTGTTCATCATTCTTTCAAGAGCCAACAGTTTTAACATTCATAAACTTCACTATAAAAAATATGCACTATTCAAGCATTCATTCAGAAAACAAAAAGTATTGCCACCACATCAAAATAATTAAACTAATTTCAAGATAAAATTTGAAATCCAAGTACTTCTTATTCTTTTGTAATTAAGCACGTTTTTCATTTAAGAGAGGTGAAGGATTCATGGAATTATTCATAGCTTTAAGAAATAGACACTAGACACTAATGATCATGTAGTGAAGACACAAAACATAGCCAAACATAAAGCTCAAAACCAAAAAAAGAAAAATAAATAGACAAGGAGATTAAGGAATGAGTCCACCTTAGTGAGGGTGGCGTCTTCCTCTTGAAGATCCAATGGTGCTCTTGAGCTCCTCTATGTCACTTCCTTGCCTTTGTTGCTCCTCTCTCATAGCCCTTTGATCTTCTCTAATCTCATGGAGAATGATGGAGTGCTCTTGGTGCTCCACCCTTAGTTGGTCCATGTTGTAACTCAAGCCTTCCAAAGAGGTGTTGCGTTGCTCCCAATAGTTGTGTGGAGGAAAATGCATCCCTTGAGGCATCTCAGGGATTTCTTGATGAGGATCTTCCTCATGCTGTTGTTGAGGTCCATGAGTGGGCTCTCTTGTTTGCTCCATTCTTTTTTTAGTGATGGGCTTGTCATCTTCAATGAGGATGTCTCCTTCTATGTCAATCCCAGCCAAATTGCATAGGTGACAAATGAGATGAGGAAAGGCTAACCTTGCCAAGGTGGATGACTTGTCAGCCACCTTGTAGAGTTCTAGAGGTATGATCTCATGAACTTCCACTTCCTCCCCAATCATGATACTATGGATTATGATGGCCCGATCTACAGTTACTTTAGATCGGTTGCTAGTAGGAATGATGGAGTGTTGGATGAACTCCAACCATTCTCTAGCCACAGGCTTAAGGTCCGGTCTTCTCAATTGAACCGGATTGCCTCTTGAGTCTCTTTTCCATTGAGCTCCTTCCACACATATGTCCATACGGACTTGGTCCAACCTTTGATCAAAGTTGACCCTTCTAGTGTAGGGGCGTGCATTTTCTTGCATAATTGGCAAGTGGAACGCCAACCTTACATTTTCTGGACTGAAATCTAAGTATTTTTCCCGAACCATTGTAAGCCAATTCTTTGGGTTCGGGTTCATACTTTGATCATGGTTCCTAGTGATCCATGCATTGGCATAGAACTCTTGAACCATTAAGATTCGGACTTGTTGAATGGGGCTGGTGAGAACTCCCCAACCTCTTCTTCGGATTTCATGTCGGATCTCCAGATACTCATTTTTCTTGAGCATGAAAGGGACCTCAGGAATCACCTTCTTCTTGGCCACAACTTTATAGAAGTGGTCTTGATGGACCTTTGAGATGAATCTCTCCATCTCTCCTGACTCAGAGGTGGAAGCTTTTGCCTTCTCTTTCCTCTTTCTAGAGATTTCTCCGGCCTTAGGTGCCATAAATGGTTATGAAAAAACAAAAAACAATGCTTTTACCACACCAAACTTAAAAGGTTTGCTCGTCCTCGAGCAAAAGAAGAAAGAAAGAAGGGGAAGAAGAAGAAAATAGAGGAGATGGAGGGTTATAGGTGGCTCGGCCAAGAGGGGGGAAAGGTGTTTGTGTTGTGTGAATATGAAGGAGTAGTGAGGGGTTTATATAGGGGTGAGGGGAGGGTTGGGTTTCGGTCATTAGGTGGGTTTGGGAGGGAAAATTGTTTGAATTTGAAAGTGAGGTAGGTGAGGTTTTTGGGGGAAGAGATATGGAGGTGATTGGTGAAGAGTATATAGGGAAGAGGATATGATTTGATTGGTGAGTGGTGTTTTGGGTAGAGTGTTTATAGAGATGTGTGAGGGAGAGAGAGAGAGAGGTGGGATAGATGGAAATCCTGTGGGGTCTACAAATCCTGAGAGGTCAAGGATTTGTCATCTCTGCTCCAATTAGGCGTGTAAACGTCCTTAGTGTGCAATCTTGGCATTTAACGCCAGATTGCTCCTTGTTTCTGGTGTTAAACGCCAGTTTTTATTCTTTTCCTGGCGTTAAACGCCAGAATACAACCTGTTTCTGGCGTTTAACGCCAGCTTGTTGCTTGTTTCTAGCATTTAACGCCAGTCTGGTGCTTGTTTCTGGCGTTTAACGCCCAGAATGGTGCCAGACTGGGCATTAAACGCCCATTCTGCTACCCTTATTGGCGTTTAAACGCCAGTAAGTTTCTCCTCCAGGATGTGCTATTTTTAATGCTATTTTTTATTTTTCTTGAATTTTTGCAATTGTTTTTGTGACTCCACATGATCATTAACCTAAAAAAATAACATAGATAAATAAAATTGGGTTGCCTCCTAATAAGCGCTTCTTTAATGTCAATAACTTGACAGTGAGCTCTTATGGAGCTTCACAGATGTTCAGAGCATTGTTGGGACCTCCCAACACCAAACTTAGAGCTTGAATGTGGGGGTTCAACACCAAACTTAGAGTTTGGTTGTGGCCTCCCAACACCAAACTTAGAGTTTGACTGTGGGGGCTTTGTTTAACTCCGCATTGAGAGAAGCTTTTCTTGCTTCCTCTCTATGGTTATAGAGGGAGATCCTTGAGTTTTAAACACAAGGTAGTCCTTATTCAATTAAAGGATCAACTCTCCTCTGTCTACATCAATCACAACTTTTGTTGTGGCTAGGAAGGGTCTTCCAAGGATGATGGATTCATCCTCATCCTTCTAGTGTCTAGGATTATGAAATAAGCAGGGATGTAAAGGCCTTTGACCTTTACTAGCACGTCCTCTACCTGTTCATAAGCCTTTTTCATGGATTTGTCTGCCATCTCTAATGAGAATTTGGCAGCCTGTACCTCAAAGATTCCTAGTTTCTCCATTACAAAGAGTGGCAGTAAGTTTATGCCTGATCCCAGGTCACACAGAGCCTTCTCAAAGGTCATGGTGCCTTTAGTACAGGGAATTAAGAATTTACTGGGATCCTATTTTTTTTTAGGTAATGTCTGCCTAACCAAGTCATTCAGTTCATTGGTGAGCAAGGGGGTTCATCCACCCAAGTCTCATTACCAAATAACTTGGCATTCAGCTTCATGATTGCTCTAAGGTACTTAGCAACTTACTCGTCAGTAATATCTTCATCCTCTTCAAAGGAGGAATAGTCATCAGAGCTCATGAATGGCAGAAGTAGGTTCAATGGAATCTCTATGGTCTCTAGATGAGCCTCAGATTCCTTAGGTTCCTCAAATGGGAACTTTTTTTTGTCCAGAGAACGTCCCATGAGGTCTTCCTCATTGGGATTCACATCCTTCTCCTCCTCTCTAGGTTCGGCCACGCCAAGTAAGGTTATGGCCTTGCACTCTCTTTTTGGATTCACTTCTGTATTGCTTGGGAGAGTACTAGGAGGAGTTTTAGTGACTCTTTTACTCAGCTGGCCCACTTATGCCTCTAAATTTCTAATGGAGGACCTTGTTTCAGTCATAAAACTTAGAGTGGCCTTAGATAGATCAGAGACTATGTTTGCTAAGCTAGAGGGGCTCTGCTCAGAATTCTCTGTCTGTTGCTGAGAGAATGACGGAAAAGGCTTGCTATTGCTAAACTTGTTTCTTCCACCATAATTAATGCCTTGTTGAGGCTTTTGTTGATCCTTCCATGAGAAATTTGGATGATTTCTCCATGATGGATTATAGGTGTATCCATAGGCTTCACCCATGTAATTTACCTCTGCTATTGCAGGGTTCTCAGGATCATAAGCTTCTTCATCAGAAGATGCTTCTTTAGTATTGTTGGATGCGTTTTGCAATCCATTCAGACTCTGAAAAATCATATTGACTTGCTGAGTCAACATTTTATTCTGAGCTAATATGGCATTCAGAGCATCAATTTCAAGAACTCCCTTCCTCTGAGGCGTCCTATTACTCACAAGATTCCTTTCAGAAGTGTACATGAACTGGTTATTTGCAACCATGTCAATGAGTTCCTGAGCTTCTGCAGGTGTTTTCTTCAGGTGAATAGATCCACTTACAGAATGGTCCAATGACATCTTAGACAATTCAAATAGACCATCATAGAATATATCCAGGATGGTCCATTCTGAAAGCATGTCAGAAGGACACTTTTTGGTCAGTTACTTGTATCTTTCCCAAGCTTCATAGAGGAATTCACCTTTTTTCTGCCTGAAGGTTTGAACATCCACTCTAAGCTTGCTCAGCTTTTGAGGAGGAAAGAACTTGGCTAAGAAAGTCGTGACCAGTTTATCCCAAGAGTTTATGCTATCTCTAGGTTGAGAGTCCAACCATATTCTAGCTCTGTCTCTCACAGCAAAGGGAACAGCATAAGCTTATAGACCTCGGGATCAACTCCATTGGTCTTAACAATATCACAGATCTACAAGAATTCAGTTAAGAATTGAAAAGAATCTTCTGATGGAAGTCTATGAAACTTGCAATTCTGTTACATCAGAGAAACTAATTGAGACTTTAGCTCAAAGTTGTTTGCTCCAATGGCAGGGATTGAGATGCTTCTTCTATGGAAGTTGGAATTTGGTGCAGTAAAGTCACCAAGCATCTTCCTTGCACCTCTACCATTGTTATTGGGTTTGGCCATCTCTACTTCTTTTTTAAAAAAATTCAGTAAGGTCCTCTTCAGAGTGTTGTGTTTTAGCTTCTCTCAGCTTCCTCTTCAGAGTCCTTCCAGGTTCTGGATCTGCTTCAACAAGAATGTTCTTATCCTTGCTCCTGCTTATGTGAAAAAGAAGAGAACAGAAAAGGAAGAGGAATCCTCTATGTCACAGTATAGAGATTCCTTTAGGTGAGTAGAAGAAGAAAAGAATAGAAGAAGAGAAATTCGAACAAAGGGAGAAGAGAAGGTTCGAATTATGCGTAGAAGAGAAGTGTTAGTAAATAAATAAAATAAATAGAAAGAGATGAGAGAGAGGAGTTTTCCAAAATAATTAAGAAGAAAAGGAAAATATTTTTGTTTTTATTTTAAAATATATTTAGAATTCGAAAATTAAGAAAATGGATAAAATTAAAAGTTAAAATAATTAGTTAAATAAAAAGATTTTTGAAAAAGAGGAAGGTGATTTTCGGAAATTAGAGAGAGAGAAAAGTAGTTAGGTGGTTTTGAAAAAGATAAGAAATAGTAAAACAAATAAAAAGTCAATTAGTTAATTGAAAAAGATTTGAAAATCAATTTTGAAAAGATAATAAGTTAGAAAAGATTTTGAAATCAAATTTTTGAAAAAGATATGATTGAAAAAGATTTGATTGAAAAAGATATGATTAAAAAGATATGATTGAAATTTATTTTTGAAAAAGATTTGAAAAGGAAATTAAAAAATATTTGATTTTTAAAATTAAAATTAATTACTTGACTAACAAGAAACTAAAAGATATGATTCTAGAATTTAAAGATTGAACCTTTCTTAACAAGAAAGTAACAAACTTCAAATTTTTGAATCAATCACATTAATTGTTAGTAAAGTTTTCGAAAATTATGAAATGAAATTAAGAAAAAGATTTTGAAAAATAATTTTTAAAATTTTCGAAAAAAAGGAAAAAATGAAAAAGATTTGATTTTGAAAGAGATTTTGAAAAGATAAATTTTTTAAATTGAAATCTTGACTTGACTAACAAGAAACAACTTACTTTAAAATTTTTTGACTAAGTCAACCCAAAGATTTCGAAATTTATGAGTGAAATAAGGAAAGGATATATTTTTTTTAATTTTTTGAATTTAATTAGGAAAGAGAAAAACCACAAAATGATTCAACACATAAAAATTTTGGATTAAAACAAATGATGCATGCAAGAACACTATGAATGTCAAGATGAACACCAAGAACACTTTGAAGATCATGATGAAAATCAAGAACTTGTTTTTGAAAGATTTTCAAGAAACGAAAAATATGCAAGACACCAAACTTAGAGATTTTTCATGTTTAGACACTATGAATGCAAAAAATGCATATGAAAAATAACAAAAGACACAAAATAAGAAAATATGAAGATCAAACAAGGAGACTCATTAAGAACAACTTGAAGATCATAAAGAATGCAATGCATGAATTTTCGAAAAATGCACAAATTTTAAAAACATGCAATTGACACCAAACTTAAAAATTGAGACTAGACTCAAACAAGAAACACAAAATATTTTTTATTTTTATGATTTTATAAATTTTTTTTATTTTTTTTGGATTTTTCGAAAATTATTTTGGAAAAACGAAAAAGAAGGAAAATTTTTGAGAGATTTTTAAAAACTTTTTGAAAATAAAATAAAGGTTAAAATAAAAAAGAAAATTACCTAATCTGAGTAACAAGATGAACCCAGTTGTCCAAACTCGAACAATCCCCGGCAACGGCGCCAAAAACTTGGTGCACGAAATTGTGATCTCAATGGCGCCAACAACTTGGTACGCACAATTGTAATCTCAACTGTACTCTTTTTCACAACTTCGCACAACTAACCAGCAAGTGTGATGAGCGGATAATTTATACGCTTTTTGGCATTGTTTTTAGGTAGTTTTTAGTAAGTTCAAGCTACTTTTAGGGATGTTTTCATTAGTTTTTATGTTAAATTCACATTTCTGGACTTTACTATGAGTTTGTGTGTTTTTCTGTGATTTCAGGTAAATTCTGGCTGAAATTGAGGGACTTGAGCAAAACTCTGAAAAAGGCTGACAAAAGAACTGCTGATGCTGTTGGAATCTGACCTCCCTGCACTCGAAATGGATTTTCTGGAGCTACAGAACTTCAATTGGCGTGCTCTCAACGGCGTTGGAAAGTAGACATCCAGAGATTTCCAGAAATATATAATAGTCCATACTTTATTCGGAAATTGACGACGTAACTTGGCGTTGAACGCCAAGTACACGCTGCTGTCTGGAGTTAAACGCCAGAAAAACGTCATGATCCGGAGTTGAACGCCCAAAACACGTCATAACTCAGAGTTCAACTCCAAGAAAAGTCTCAGCTCGTGGATTGATTAAGCTCAGCCTAAGCATACACCAAGTGGGCCCCGTAAGTGGATTTATGCATTAATTACTTACTCATGTAAACCCTAGGAGCTAGTTTATTATAAATAGAACATTTAACTATTGTATTAGACATCTTTTGACAGTTTAATCTCTTGACTGTTTAGCCTTTGATTATTCGGTCTCTTGATCACTCAGGGGGCTGGCCATTCGGCCATGCCTGAACCTTTTACTTATGTATTTTCAACGGTGGAGTTTCTGCACACCATATATTAAGGGTGTGGAGCTCTGTTGTACCTCAAGTTTCAATACGATTACTATTACTTTTTATTCAATTCTCTCTTATTCTTATTCCAAGATATTCATTTGCACCCAAGAACATGATGAATGTGATGATTATGTGACGCTCATCATCATTCTCACCTATGAACGCGCGTGATTGACAACCACCTTCGTTCTACATGCAACCGAGCTTGAATGTGTATCTCTTAGATTCTCCAACAGAATCTTCGTGGTATAAGCTAGATAGATGGCGGCATTCATGAGGATCCGGAAAGTCTCACCTTGTCTGTGGTATTCCGAGTAGGATCCTGGGAATCCGGAAAGTCTAACCTTGTCTGTGGTATTCCGAGTAGGATTCCGGTAATGAATGACTGTGACGTGCTTCAGACTCGCAAGTGCTGGGCGTTAGTGACAGACGCAAAAGAATCAAGGGATTCTATTCCAGTAGGAGTGGGAACCAACCAGTGATTAGCCGTGCTGTGACAGAGCGCGTGAGCATAGTTTTCACTGCGAGGATGGGACGTAGCCTTCGGCCAGTGTGATGCCTCCAGACGATTAGCCATGCGAGTGACAGCGCAGAGGACCATTTTCCAGAGAGGATACAAAGTAGCCATCGTCGAACGGTGAACCCCTATACACAGCTTGCCATGGAAAGGAGTAAGAAGGATTGAGTTGAAGCAATAGGAAAGTAGGCGTTCTTGAGCCATACAGTATCTCCATTCGCTTATCTGAAATTCCCACCAATGAATCTGCATAAGTATCCCTTTTATTATTTCTATTTTATTATTAATTTTCGAAACCATAAACCAATTTAATCTGCCTAACTGAGATTTACAAGGTGACCATAGCTTGCTTCATACCAACAATCTCTGTGGGATCGACCCTTACTCACGTAAGGTTTATTACTTGGACGACCCAGTACACTTGCTGGTTAGTTGAACGGAGTTGTGAATTCAAATAGAGCCAATTATTAAATTTCATACAAGTACAAAGACAATAGATCACAATTTCGTCCACCAAGTTTTTGGCGCCGTTGCCGGGGATTGTTCGAGTATGGACAACTGACGGTTCATCTTGTTGCTCAGATTAGGTAATTTTCTTTTCAAAAATCTTTTTCAAAATTTTTCTTTTCTTTTTCGTTTTTCCTAACATTATTTTCGAAAAAAAATAAAAAAAAAATACAAAAAAAATTAGAAAATCATAAAAACTAAAAATATTTTGTGTTTCTTGTTTGAGTCTTGAGTCAATTTTTAAGTTTGGTGTCTATTTCATGCTTTAAAATTTTTCTTGCATTTTTTTCGAAAATTCCATGCATTCATAGTGTTCTTCATGATCTTCAAGTTGTTCTTGACAAGTCTCCTTGTTTGATCTTGATGTTTTCTTGTTTTGTGTTGTTTGTTGTTTTTCATATGCATTTTTTGTTTGTTAGAGTCCATGCATTAAAGATTTCTAAGTTTGGTGTCTTGCATATTTTCTTTGCATCAAAAATTTTTCAAAATTGTGTTCTTGATGTTTATCATGATCTTCAAAATGTTCTTGGTGTTCATCTTGACATTCATAGCATTCTTGCATGCATTCATTGTTTTGATCTAAAAATTTCATGCATTGAGTATTTTTGTTGTTTTTCTCTCTCATAATTAAAAATTCAAAAATAAAAAAAATCTTTTCCTTATTTCCCTCCAAATTTTTGAAATTTTGGGTTGACTTGGTCAAAAATTTTCAAAATTAGTTATTTCTTACAAGTCAAGTCAAAATTTCAATTTTAAAAATCTTATCTTTTCAAAATCTTTTTCAAAAATCATATCTTTTTCACTTTTTCTCCATTTTTCGAAAATTTCAAAAATATTTTTCAAAATATTTTCAAAATCTTTTTCTTATCTTTATATCATATTTTCGAAAATTCACTAATAATTAATGTGATTGATTCAAAAATTTGAAGTTTGTTACTTTCTTGTTAAGAAAGGTTCAATCTTTAAATTCTAGAATCTTATCTTGTAGTTTCTTGTTAGCTAAGTCATTTTAAAAATTAAATCTTTTTCAAAATATCTTTTTCTTAAAATTTTTATCTTATCTTTTATCATATCTTTTTCAAAAATTTTATCCTTTTTTTTTCAAAATTTGATTTCAAAATATCTTATCTAACTTCTTATCTTCTTATCTTTTTAAATTTTGATTTCAAATCTTTTTCAATCAATTAACTAACTTTTTTTTTGTTTCTTATCTTTTTTTTTTTAAAACCACCTAACTACTTCTCCCTCTCTAATTTTCGAAAATACCTCTCTCTTTTTCAAAAATTATATTTAATTAATTAATTGTTTAAATTTTAATTTCAATTATATTTTATCTTTAATTTTCAAAAATTACTAACTCCTCTTTCAAAATTATTTTCGAAATTTCTCTTGTCTTTTCTTCTTCTATTTAATTATTTAATTACTAACACTTCTCTTCACCTCTCTTCACCTAAAAATCCGAATTCCTTCTTCTTCACTCTTCTCCCCTTTCTTTTTCTACTAACATAAAGGAATCTCTATACTGTGACATAGAGGATTCCTCTTTCTTTTCTTGTTTTCTTCTCTTTCATATGAGCAGGAACAGGGAAAAAGGCACTCTTGTTGAAATTGATCCAGAACCTGAAAGGACTTTGAAGAGAAAATTAAGAGAAGCTAAATTACAACAATCCAGAAACAACCTTTCAGAAATTTTCGAACAAGAGAAGGAGATGGCAGCCGAAAATAATAATAATGCAAGGAGAATGCTTGGTGACTTCACAAAGCCAACGTCCAAGTTTGATGGAAGAAGCATCTCCATTCCTGCCATTGGAGCCAACAACTTTGAGCTGAAACCTCAGCTAGTTGCCTTAATGCAACAAAACTGCAAGTTTTATGGACTTCCATTTGAAGATCCTTATCAGTTTTTAACTGAGTTCTTGCAGATCTGTGAGACTGTAAAGACGAATGGAGTTGATCCTGAAGTCTACAGACTCATGCTTTTCCCTTTTGCTGTAAGAGACAGAGCTAGAATATGGTTGGATTCACAACCCAAGGATAGCCTGGACTCCTGGGATAAGCTGGTCACAGCCTTCTTGGATAAATTCTTTCCTCCTCAAAAGCTGAGCAAGCTGAGAGTGGATGTTCAAACCTTCAAACAAAAAGATGGTGAATCACTCTATGAAGCTTGGGAAAGATACAAGTAGCTAACCAAAAGATGTCCATCTGACATGTTTTCAGAATGGACCATATTAGATATATTCTATTATGGTCTCTCTGAATTTTCGAAAATGTCATTGGACCATTCTGCAGGTGGATCTATTCACCTGAAGAAAACGCCTGAAGAGGCTCAAGAGCTCAGTGACATGGTTGCAAACAACCAGTTCATGTACACTTCTGAGAGAAATTCCGTGAACAATGGGATACCTCAGAAGAAAGGAGTTCTTGAAATTGATGCTCTGAATGCCATATTGGCTCAGAACAAAGTGTTGACTCAACAGGTCAACATGATCTCTCAAAATCTGAATGGATGGCAACATGCATCCAACAGTACTAGAGAGGCAGCTTTTGAAGAAGCTTATGATCCTGAGAACCCTGCCGTGGCAGAGGTTAATTACATGGGTGAACCTTATGGAAACACTTATAACCCATCATGGAGAAATCATCCAAATTTCTCATGGAAGGATCAACAAAAGCCTCAACAAGGCTTTAACAATGGTGGACGTAATAGGCTGGGCAATAGCAAGCCATATCCATCATCTTCTCAGCAACAGACAGAGAATTCTGAATAAAACACCTCTAATTTAGCCAATGTAATCTCTGATCTGTCAAAGGCCACTTTCAGTTTCATAAGTGAAACAAGATCCTCCATTAGAAATCTGGAGGCACAAGTAGGCCAGCTGAGTAAGAAAGTCATTGAAACTCCTCCCAATATTCTCCCAAGCAATACAGAAGAAAATCCAAAAGGAGAGTGCAAAGCCATTGACATAGTCAATATAGCCGAATGCACAAGGGAGAAGGAGGACGAAAATCCTAGTGAGGAAGACCTCCTGGGACGTCCCTCAAGCAAGAAGGAGTTTCCTATTAAGGATCCAAAGGAATCTGAGGCTCATATAGAGACCATAGAGATTCCATTAAATCTCCTTCTGCCATTCATGAGCTCTGAAGACTATTCTTCCTCTGAAGGGGATGAAGATGTAACTGGAGAGCAAGTTGCTCAATATTTAGGAGCTATCATGAAGCTGAATGCCAAGTTATTTGGTAATGAGACTTGGGAAAGTGAACCTCCCTTGCTCATTAATGAACTGGATACTTGGATTCAGAAAATTCTACCTCAAAAGAAAAAAGATCCTGGCAAATTCTTAATACCCTGTACCATAGGCATTATGATCTTTGAAAAAGCTCTGTGTGATCTGGGGTTAGGGATAAATCTTATGCCACTCTCTGTAATGGAGAAGCTGGGGATCATTGAGGTACAACCTACCTTGTTCTCATTACAATTGGCAGACAAGTCATTGAGACAAGCTTATGGAATAGTAGAGGACGTGTTAGTAAAGGTTGAAGGCCTTTACATCCCTGCTGATTTCATAATCTTAGACACTAGGAAGGAAGAGGATGATTGCATCATCCTTGGAAGACCTTTCCTAGCCACAGCAGGAGCTGTGATAGATGTCAACAGAGGTGAATTAGTCCTTCAATTGAATGGGGACTACCTTGTGTTTAAGGCACATGGCCATCCCTCTGTGACAGAAGAGAGTAAGCATGAAGAGCTTCTCTCAGTTCAGAGTCAAGAAGAGCCCACACAGTCAAACTCTAAGTTTGGTGTTGTGAGGCCACAACCAAACTCTAAGTTTGGTGTTAAGACCCCATATCCAAACTCTAAGTTTGGTGTGGCAACTATACAACATTGACCTGATCATCTTGTGGCTCCATGAGAGCCACTGTCAAGCTATTGACATTAAAGAAGCGCTTGTTGGGAGGCAACCTAATTTTATTTATCTAATTTTTATTTTATTGTTATTTGTGTTTTATTAGGTACATGATCATGAGGAGGCACGAAAAAAATCAAAAATAAAAACAGAATCAAAAAGCAGAAGAAAAAATTCACACCCTGGAGGACGCACAGGCTGGCGTTCAACGCCAGAACAGAGCATCATTCTGGCGCTGAATGCCAGAAACAAGCAACATTCTGGCGCTGAATTCTGGCGCTGAACGCCCAGAAGAAGCCCAAAAAGCTGGC
The DNA here is from genome assembly GCF_014773155.1 of Arachis stenosperma. Classification (NCBI taxonomy): domain Eukaryota; kingdom Viridiplantae; phylum Streptophyta; class Magnoliopsida; order Fabales; family Fabaceae; genus Arachis; species Arachis stenosperma. The sequence continues at coordinate 64,255,146 of NC_080383.1, forward strand.
GCTGAACG